>NC_056731.1:1653933347-1654148347 GCF_019279795.1 Protopterus annectens | reverse complement strand
AGGTGTTAACCCTACTGACCCACCTTGGCCAATTGAAAAAGTGGCAAACCTATACTAGGTATGCTGTAACATGACTCGGCTGATGGATGTGGCTCCCGAAACCCAATTACTTGTCTGTATTGAAGAGTCTCGGTTCCCGTGTACCAGCCAGACAGGAGCAGATTGTATGAGGAACACACAAATAATATGATTAATTCACCGGACAGGCTGCCAATTCCATACAGTCGAACGCCATGCCGTCGCCTAATGGGCAGCCATTCCCGATACTGTAGTCATGCAGACCGATGTAATAGGCATCACAGGGAAATAGTGTGGTCCTCGCTCCCACCCAGGGGTGTGAGTGTCAGATGCAAGCACCAATGTCGGTGCACTTGCAAGTGTGGGAGCAAGCGGGTATAAGCCTGTTTGGCTACCAGTATGCGAGTATTGCACTAGTAAAGCAGTGTAGAGGCTAACCAAGTGTAAGAAGTTGTAACCAGAGGTCAGCAATGAGTAATACCATGCAAACCCATGCACACACGCTCCCAACTGCTTTAATGTGCCTTACTCCCTCTGTATCCGATGGCCTTGTTCTGCCCTGCAACCAAATAAATGCCCTCTGCAAGGCTCGGAACCAGGACCCTGCACATACAGCTAATGTAAATTACCAATACGCCATGTCAGCTGTACAGACAATGGACAAACAATGGACAGTACCACAAACATATCATACAGCGCAGTCATTCAGCAGTATAGGAATGTATCCCATCATGTAGAGGTATATGTGAATGTTCATTTCCAGCATATAGGAACATACATATGTAGAGATATATCAGGAACATACCATGTGGCAACAAAGCATTACAAACGAATGAATCGGGAAACACCAGTGATGCATGTATTATGTAGTGGTGTTGTTCTTTGTGATCTCAAGACTCCCTCAGACAGACATGTGTCATTCATACACACAAATAGTTGTACATTGGCCGTATACATCACTCTGTTCATGTAATATACATTAACACAACAGTACCTGTCCAATCATTATGTGTGAACAGTACTCTTGCAAGGTGCTGTGCACTACATCATCATCATGATAAAGGTACATGGGGTAACCATACAGGGACCAGTAGTGTTGTGTGTACAATGGGGTCATCCTCATCAGGTGTACCGGGACCATTTAGGAGTGATGTGCATACCAGGATTGTGCGCCTGAGGGACAGGGGTGAGGATAGGTGTATGTTGAGATGCATATTACAAGGGTTACATGTGTCTGGTGGGCATATGTGTGAAATGGACAGCTATGTATCGGGCAGATGTAGTCCTAGGAGCTGATTGGCCTTATGTTTCTGTAGGCGAGGGCCGGATGTAGGGGAAGGAGTGTAGGTATGGCCGTGGAGGATAGGTAGGGTAGGATCACAGACAAGACAGCATACAGGGTTGGTATATGACACATGTGGAGGGATACACCCCGGATGGGGATGGGTGTTTGGTATTCACAAGACCATGGGAACAGTAGGACGGAGGTCCCCAGCCATGGGCAGCCGCAACTGCACCTAAACAGCTGCAAAGGAGGCAGTGCTGGGGGCTGTCCAGGAGGGGCAGCATCACCCTGTAAATGTGGCACTCCACCCTTGAGCTTGCGTATCTGGCTTCGGAATCCCTTAGTGAGCCCCCAACGCAACACATCCAGGACTGCACGACAGCAGACATGTACCTGTCTGGTCCTGCTCCCAGGGGGTACATGCTCCATCCTCAATGGTGGTACCACCAGAAGGTGGTGCAGAGCCAACAGACACTGATGTCCAATGTTGGGCCCCAGATGTGCTAGTGCCCGATGCCATGGTCAGCTGAAGTGGGACAGGAGGTTCGGCTGGGACCTCCCAACCCATTCAGCCTATGGTGTTGCAGTTTAAACCCACATATGACTTAGTGATAGACACCAGCATGCAGGATTACCTACAACAGTATGCATAGATATCACCATCATCCCAACACAACAGATGGTATACATTTGCAGAGGGAGCACAACACATGAATATATACTGCATGCTATCTGTACAATGTGTAGTAGAGGCGTGACTGCAGCTATGAACAGATGCCCATTACTGGCTTGTCACTGGGAACCCCAGACAGTGTCTGTCATACCACGGTTTCATGTGACACATGTCCAGTCAGGGATGCGATGGCAGTAACACATCCCTATCATCATGTACTGTCTGCAGTCCTCACACTATGCTTCTGCTGTGCACAGATGTGTGTTCAGTGTGTAACATAGGAAACAAATGGTTGCACACACTGACCAGTTCACAGATGGTCCTACAGATGGGGTCCCTTATGAACAGAGTACTGTCATGTCTGTATTAAAACATGCAGAACAGCCATTACCACACACATGTTAAACAGGCAGTAGTCTCAATGCAGCATAGCTACACTTACATGCTGTAGTCATGTGTGGCACATCACCCATCTGTCTTTAGGCTATTTCCCACTGTGTATAATGTTTGAGGTACATTCAGATATCATCTGTGATGCTGTGTCAGAACACCACATCCACGTACCACTCACAGCGACTGTCAAGGCCAAATACCAACATGTTTTCCCTAGATAGTGTACTGTGTTTATCATGCGAATGGCTATGGGAACACCATCACAGCTGTTCCACATGCAATCAGCTAGAGGAGGACTGAAATAGGTGCATAGGCCATCAGCTGACCATGTCCATCACTTACAATACACATGCTGCTGCTGAGCAGGTGTACGCCTTCACATCCACCAGAGAGTGTGTGGGTGGGACAGGCAAAGTACACCAGGGTAGGGCTTGGAGACATAACCCTAAGCATCGTCTGCCACATGACTAACAGTACAGGGGTCAAACCCCTGACTGACTACGCATTACTATTACATGTGCATGACGTTACTACATGTTCATAGGTTCATACTAGGCTATCTGCCCTAGGGCATTTATAAGCCTAGCCAGAATGTGTTTGGCTTTCGCCACCCATTTTAAATTTATCTTGCTATGCCCTTTTTTGAGGTTAGTATACTGTGCCTCTGTCTAACAGTGACACAGAAGTTATACCCGGGGTAAACCTATGATCTCCCATCCACTCATCAAGATTCCTCTTGAAGAGAGTCAATAAGGGACTCTGCCTAACCTGGACTGGGATTTTATTCCAGAGTGAAGGGAACCTCTGGGTTATGAATCTGTCCCTCCAGCATGTCCTATTTATTTCAGTGCTGAGGTTGAAGTCTCTCGAGTGCGTAGCTCGATGGGATTTGGATTTTCTGAGGTGCAGCATGCCAATTAATTCTGGGTTGGACATGGCTTTATACGTCAGGCACAGATCGCCTCTGAACAGGTGGTATGCCACTGAGTAGAGCTGGAGTTTCTTTAACCGGGCAGAATATGGCATCTGTTTGAGCCCTTTGATCCTCTTGGTGAGGTACTTTTGGGGTCTTTCCAGTTGCTGCAGGTGTCTGGTAAGGTACATCCCAAAAGGGGCATTGTACTCAATTATGGGCCTGATGAGGGATGAGTAAAGAGGCACGATGACCTCCCCTGATCTAGATGTGAATCCCTTCATGATTAGGTGGGCTATATAAAATGTTTTTCTAACCACTTTGGCCACATGGTTGTCAAATGAGAGATTGCTATCAACTTGGGTCCCCAGGTCCCTAATTACTTCTTCTGTACTTAATGGATTACCACCTATGTGGTAATTTGTGGGCACTTTGTTTTTGCCAAAGGGATGACTATACACTTTTTGGCATTTAGCTTGAGGCCATGGCTCTGGCACCAGTTGTCTGTTTCTATGAGGCCCTTTTGGAGGATGCTTGTGTCAGCTGGAGAGTCGATTATGGCACCCAGTTTGCAGTCATCTGCGAACATGGTCAGCCACAGTCCTTCCGTGTTGGCCTGTACCTCCGAGAAATATATACCGAACAAGAGAAGTCCCAGGACTGAGCCTTGTGGGACACCACTTGTAACTGGTTTGGAGTCTGACATGGCTCCAGCAATTCTAACCATGTGGGTTCTGTCCTTGAGCCAGTTTGCAATCCATCTAGTGACAGGGGTTTATATTTAAGCTGGTGAGCTTATCTATAATGCCCGAGTGGGGTATTGTATCAAAGGCTTTTGCGAGGTCTAGGTAGACTGTGTGGACCACCTTCCCCTCATCAATGGCCTTGGTGACTGTTTCAAAGAAATCAACCAGGTTTAAGAGGCAGGATCTGCCCTTAACAAAGCTGAACTGGGTAGGATCCAGTGTCTGTAGGTCCCCAATATCTTTATTTATGAGGTCGATGATGATCCTTTCCATAGCTTTGCAGACCAAGCTAGTCAGGCTTATGGGGCTATAGTTTCCAGGATCCGTTGAGGCACCACCTTTATGGAGAGGGACCACTGTTGCTGTACGCCACTCTTTGGGCACATATCCTGTAGTAAGGCTGAGATTGAACAGTAGTTTTATGTTTGGGTTTAGCTCTTCCTGGAGTTCATGTAGGACGCAGCCCGGGACACCGTCTGGTCCCATTGATGCTGTGTTTTTTGCTTTGGAGAGGGCGGCTCTTACCTGAGTATCTGAGATGTCAGGGGCAGTACTCTGCTGGGATAGATATTTGCCCTTTGGTGGGAGGGGAGGGGAGAAGTTTGTGCTGAACCTGTCAGCTAGGATGTTGGCAATGTCTGTGGGTTCAGTGTATTTTTTGTCATTTTGGACTAATTCTGAGCATATCTGGGAATTACCACCCAGGTTCCTAACATAACTAAAGAAAGCCTTGTGATTATCCTTAGTGTTCTGCGCAATTTTTCTCTCGAAGCTGGGCTTAGACAATTTTATGAGTGCCCGTAGTTTTTTGCTAATACTGATCAGTGATGCCTTCCCTTTTTGGGATTTTGCTCTATCATTTAGTAGCTTCCTCCTTCTATTGTATAGTTTGTTTATGGCTGGGGTCCACCAGACAGGACGTCTGCCTTTGGAGGATTGGGTCTTGGTTTTATTTGGGATCGCATGATCCATGCATTCCTGAAGGTGTTCATAGAATGCGTTTATAAAGGATTCTGCGGTCTGTGCCACAAAAATGACATGTTGCTGTGCTGTAAGAACATATATGTGTGTAGGCTAGTGACATCTGCAACAGAGATATAGTAGACATACATTAGGTGTGGCACACATGGCTGTCCACATGAACGGATGCCATTGTCACCACAACCACACTCTCTAGTGGACATGCATTGACACTCTTTGCCAGGGCCACAAATACACAACCTAACTACTTAGTTTGCCACACTGCAGTAATGCACAGGACTACATGCACCACAGGGGATATATCTGGAGGTTCTATGGGCTAGGGCATGTGAAAGTGTTCGACATCTGTTAGTATGCCAATGAGGGTTATACTGGAAGTGACTGTGGTTGGGAGCATCAAAACCCACACGCTGACACAAGGTGCCAGTATTGGCATGCATGTATGCATTGCTTCATGGGTGTGTAGTGGTTGGCTGTGCAAGATGGCTGCACAAGGCTGGGTGAGGGGTAATCCTTGGCATCATGTCACCCGACAATGGTGTGCAGTGCAGGGGTGTAGTGCCTGCAATGTCCCACACAGATGGGTACTGCATGATCTGTCCTGACATCCTGGTTACCAATGTGTATGGCCATAGCTTTGCAATGCATTCCATGTCTGTGTTTGATAGTTCTTCACATAGACATTGCCTGGGATGTGCATATCCCACAATACTGTACAGTGACATGTACAGGTGTACCTGGTTTGGCAGGCACATGTTGTGTACACAGCCTGTTATCCCCTGATATGCCAATACTGGCCTTGTGTGGCAAAACCTGCTTATAGTGAGCAGGTCGACCCTGCACCTGCATTGATAGTATGATACAGGTATTCCATGGTGTCAGTGACATGGGTCCATACAGGGCACATGTGTACAGCATTGTATGGCCTCTGTGGATCACATTTGATGGCACCATATATGTTGCAGGCATCCAGTGTGGAACATAGTGAAGGCACAATGTCCGCATGTACGTGCCATTTGTACCACTGTACAGGGTGCCATGTCCTCTGCAGGTCACTACATTCACACCATGCCTATTATCTGTCATCAATGTGCATGGTACTAGCAACATAGCGGGATATCCTAGGCAAGTTTGTTTGTGCATAGCACATGGGTGTGGGACATATACTGGGTACTAGTAGGGTTACATACTTTGTTCACCAGGCCTTTTGCCAGATGTAGGGGTATGGCTTGACAATACAGTCCCGTGGCTGACTGACAGCTGTACTCCTCGTGAGGTGGCCAATGTGTCATAAGACGGACACCATATAGGAAAACTACAAAATCCACTCTCTAACATGCCCAGTGGTAAGACACTCACAGCCACCTCTACACAGGCTCTGACAGACAAACACATACTTGCCATGTCCTATATACAAACCCCTACCTACCATATCACACTGCAGCAATACACTTTTAGGACACGCGCTACGGTGAATACTGGGTTGCAGCATGCCTACAGGTGTATACCTAGGTGGGTGACAACAGCAGGAATGACAAAGGTGTTCATGTGATTTGTACAGAGAGTACATACTCTACAAAGCACTGACTTGTCTCACACAGGCAGACACACAGACACACACAGACACAGACACACACAGACACACACACACACACACACACACACACACACACACACACACACACACTTGGCATGTCTGGGATTAGAACACTGACCTAACTACTGTATCACACTACAGCATTACGCAGTTACAGAAAGTGCTACCCAGATTACTGGGACACAGCACTCCCAGAAGTGTATTTGTAGATGGGTGACATCATCAGCGTTGTCAAAGGTTGGTATAAGAATTGTATGGAGTGTGAGCAGTCTAAAAGCATTTTTCAGTCCTCAGGCAGATGGGGACAAACACACACACACACACACACACACACACACACACACACACACACACACACACACACACACACACTTGGCAAGTCTGGGATTAGAACACTAACCTAACTACTTTATTACACTACAGCAATACGCAGTTACAGAATGCACTACCAAGACTACTGGGAAACAGCACTCCCAGAGGTGTATTTGTAGGTGGGTGACATCCTCAGCCCTGCCAAAGGTGGGTATAAGAAATGTATGGAGTGTGAGCAGTCTAAAAGCATTATTCAATCCTCAGGCAGATGAGGACAAACGCGCGCACACACACACACACACACACACACACACACACACACACACACACACTTGACAAGTCTGGGATTAGAACACTGACCTAACTACTTTATTACACTACAGCATTATGCAGTTACAGAATGTGCTACTGAGATTAGTGGGACACAGCACTCCCAGAGGTGTATTTGTAGATGGGTGACATCATCAGCCTTGCCAATGGTGGGTATAGGAATTGTATGGAGTGTGAGCAGTCTAAAAGCATTTTTCAGTCCTCTGGCAGATGGGGACAAATACACACACACACACACACACACACACACACACACACACACACACACACACTTGGCAAGACTGGGATTAGAACACCAACCTAACTACTTTATTACACTACAGCATTACACAGTTACAGAACGCACTACCGAGATTACTGGGACACAGCACTCCCAAAGGTGTATTTGTAGGTGGGTGACACACACACACACACACACACACACACACACACACACACACACACACACACACACACACACACACACCAAGTTTGGGACTACAGCATTATGCAGTTACAGAATGCTTACCGAGATTACCATCATCAGCCTTGCCAAAGGTGGGTATAAGAATTGTATGTGCACGGGCACTACCAGGCAGAGGTGCAGATTGGGTACTGTCTGATGACACTTGTCCACTGGAACTGTATCCCTGTTGGGACCATCAAGGGCCATGTGCATGTGGCCTGCTGTGTCGTGGTGTGGACAGCACAGCACCAGCTGCACTGCTGCTGCTACCACCACTAAGGGAGTGGATATATGAGGTAGCTCGTACACGTAGACCTGAAACAGATGATGTAGCAGGCCTACGTCCACATGCCCGATGCCTCACTCCTACCAGATGTTCCAACACAGACAGCTCACGCTCGTGGATTGTCATGCCACGGTCAAGGACTCCAACCATGTCACCCAAACGTCTATCCAAAGTTTCAGCAATCTGCTGTTGAGCATTTACCATTGCCTGGATGTTGTTGTTTAAAGAACGGACAGCAGCCCTCTGAAGCCTCTGATCTTCTTTGTTGTACCATTCAGCACGTGCCCGTGCCTCCATAACAGCCTGAAACATGGGTCTGGTGACACCAGCTGCTGTGCTCTGTCTTGCAGGAGCATGTTGGCCAGAGGTCCTCCTACAAGCAGCACTGGCCATGTGCCTGTGTGGGTCACCACCAGTCAGTTGGCTGACACCATGGTGTGCAGGCACACCTTCCATAGCCCCCACACTTTCCTGTTCCAAGCTACCACATGCCAACTGTTCTTCCTCTATTGCCACTGGTGATGAGGTATGTACAGGCATGAGATCTGTGTGCAGGATGAGGGGGATACAGGTGGAATGGCAACCAATGGCACAGATTCAGCCCCTGACAACCCTGCCTGTGCCTCAATCATACATTCATCATCACTGCTAGAGTCAGTGGGGACACTAACATCAGATCGACCGCAGGAGAGCAACGCACCTACATCACCTGTGAGGGCAGACAAGAATTGTACATTACAATCTATACAATAGACACACACACACACACAGACATACACGCATGTGATATGACAGAAGGCATGCAACATTCATGTGATACGGCAGACGGCACGCAGCGCAGACAATAATAGTGGTAATTATCATACATCCCTGGGTTGCACAAAACAGCATGCATGTGTCATAGCAGACGGCATGCAAATTACACAATCATAGTAGTAGTTAGCATACATCCCTGTGTTACACCATGTAGACCAGCACAGGTTAACAGTACACTTGCCTAATATGTGACATATGACCTTGACAATCACATGTAGTATGATGTGATCTGCTGACATGTGCAATGACATGCATACATGTTTAACACAATGGTGTCCTGTTAAATATACAGTGGGGTAATGGTGTCCCAATGCAGTGTCTGTCTGCCCTACAGATATACTGCACATTTAGCTGATGTGCATGGCCATTGCAGGGAATCATGAGGCATCTCTATTACTATACAGTGTGAGTTACAGACACAGTTCATAGCCATGAGGAGCTCTCTGATTATGTAGCCCAGGCAGGTATGACCCTGACCCTGAGCAGTATCCTTCCTTCACCAAGAATGATGCCACAATATAGAGACAAGATGATCAGCTTTAACAATTGGCTTAATGTCTGGTGTCATTCAAAGGGGATCCAGTGTCTGTCTGCCTGGGATGACATGCTTGACAAGCCACGCTGCTTCGCAAGGGACGCTTGCACCTGTCACCCCTGGGATTCCGGATATTGGCTAAGGCTCTTGCCACTCCCATAGTGCCTTTTTTAGGCAAGGCTCAAATTCTAAACCTACCACCCTAGAAAACAAAAATGGGAAGAAACTGAGGGTAATGCTGCTCAATGCCAGAAGTCTAAATCTCAAAATGCACGCACTCGAGGACTTCTCAGTATGGAGAACATCGATGTCTGTGCTGTAACTGAAACCTGGTTCAAGGCTGAGAGCACCCGGCACTATTAGGTTTTCCTCATATCATGCTTTCCAGCCCCAAAACCCGGACCACACCACAAAAGGAGGGGGTGTATCCATATTCATAAAGGATACCCACACCTCCAGGTTGGTGGCAATGCACGAAGCTTTGGAAACCATCCAGGTGCAACTAACCATAAGCAAAACTGCTCTACAAATTGTAGCATGCTACAGGCCACCCTCTCAAACTCAGGAACCCCACACAGCCTTCCTGAAGACACTGGAGGGTATAAATGTATTTCCAAACACCATCATATTGGGTGACTTCAACTACCCGAATATAGACTGGGAACATTACTCAAGCCCTAACTTTCTAGCCCAACGGTTCCTGGAGTTCATAAATTCAAATGCCATGGAACAGCTAGTCACTGTTCCCACGAGAGGAGAAAATATACTAGATCTCATTATCACAAACATGGGGACAAAATGCTCCACACCGGAAGTATATCCTTCATTGGTGAGATCTGATTATAAACTAATCTCACTGGAAATCCACATCCCGACCCCACCCCAAACAAAAAAGACCACAGTGAAGAACTTCTCTAAAGCAAACTTCACACTACTCAAGACTGGTGTGGTATCCTTCAAGGCCCCTGAGCCAGTGGAAACCACAACCCAAGCTGCGGAAGCCCTTACAAATGCCTTCTATGAACACCTCCAGGACTGCATGGATCAGGCAATCCCAAATAAAACCAAGACTCTTTCCACAAAGGGCAAACGTCCAGTCTGGTGGACCCCAGCCATTAACAAACTTTACAATAAGAGGAGAAAGCTATTACATGATAGAACAAAATCCATAAAAGGGAAGTCACCCTGATCATTATTAGTAAAAAAATACGAGCACTCATAAAATCAACTAAGGCCAATTTTGAGAGAAAAATTGCCATGGATTCAAAGGACAATCATAAGCCCTTTTTCAGCTATGTTAGGAACCTGGGTGGAAATTCCCAGATATGCTCAGAATTAGTCCAAAATGATACAAAAATCACTGAACCCACAGACATTGCCAACATACTGGCAGACAGGTTCAGTGCAAACTTCACCCCCCTCTCCCCCCCTAAAGGAGAGATAACTATCCGAGCAGAGTGTAGCCTCCAAGACATCTCAAATGCGCAGGTGAAAGCTGCTCTCTCTAAAGCTAAAAACACAGCATCAATGGGACTGAATGGTGTCCCCGGCTGTGTGCTACATGAGCTAAATGAGGAATTAAACCTGCACATAAGGCAGCTGTTTAATCTCAGCCTTACCACAGGATACGTGCCCAAGGAGTGTCATACGGCAACTGTGGTCCCACTCCACAAAGGTGGTGCCTCTACGGACCCTGGTAATTACCGCCCCATAAGCTTAACAAGTCTAGTCTGCAAAGCTATGGAGAGGATCATAATGGAGCTCATAAACAAAGATATAGGGGACTTGCAGACATTGGACCCGACCCAGTTTGGCTTCGTCAAGGGCAGATCATGCCTTTTGAACTTGGTCGACTTCTTCGAAACAGTCACCAAGGCCATTGATGAGGGAAAGGCAGTCCATACAGCCTACCTTGACCTTGCAAAGGCCTTCGACACAATACCCCACTCGGGTATTGTAGAAAAACTTACCAGCTTAATGTAAACCCATATGTCACAAGATGGGTTGCAAACTGGCTTAAGGACAGAACCCACAGGGTTAGAGTTGCTGGCGCTATGTCAGACTCCAAGCTGGTCACAAGTGGTGTCAGAAGTACAGGCCAACATGGGAGGACTTTGGCTGACAAAGTTTGCAGACGACTGCAAACTGGGCGCCATAGTGGAAAATGCATCGGACATGGATATCCTTCAGAAGGGACTCACGGAAACAGATAGCTGGTGCCAGAGCCATGGCCTGAAGTTAAACGCCAAAAAATGTATAGTCATACCCTTTGGGAAAAACAAGGTAACCCCAAGCTACCATATAGGTGGCAATCCACTAAGCACAGAAGAGGTTATCAGGGACCTGGGGACCCAGGTTGACAGTGGCCTTTCTTTTGACACTCAAGTTGCTAAAGTGGTTAGAAAGACCTTCTACATTGCCCACCTGATCATGAAGGGATTCACATCCAGATCTAGTGAGGTCATTGTTTCCCTGTACTCTTCACTTATCAGACCAATGATCGAGTACAATGCCCCATTCGGGATGTATCTCACCCGACATCTGCAGCAATTGGAGAGACCCCAAAAGTTCCTCACCAAAAGGATAAAGGACTCCAAAATCTGTCATATGCTGCCAGATTGAAGAAACTCCAGCTCTATTCAGTTGCATGCCATCTGCTCAGAGGTGATATGTGCCTGACATACAAGGCCATGTCCAACCCGGAATTAATGGACATGCTCCACCTCAAAAAATCCAAATCCACCAAAACCACTAGAGCAAGCGACTTAAACCTTAGCACGGATATAAATAGGACGTGCTGGAGGGATAGATTTATCACTCAGAGACTCCCTATGCTGTGGAATAAAATCCCGATCCATGTGAGGCAGAGCACCTCGCTGGCTCTGTTTAAGAGAAATCTTGACCTGTGGATGGGAGATTGTAGGTTTATCCCGGGAATCATCTCTGTGTCACTGCTGGACAGAGGCACAACAAACTAATGGGCACAGTATTTTTTCATATAAGGGGTGGTGTAAGCCACAAAAATTTGGGCTAGGCTTATAAATGCCTTAGGGCATATAGCCTAGTATAAACCTATGAACCTATGAACCTATGGCTGTGTTCAGGTACAATACATATATACTGTGGAATGTGACCCACGTCACTGAGGTGCATACACACTAAACCATGAGGTGGAATGTGTGACACAGGTCACTGAAGGGTAAACGGATGACACCCCTGCACATCTGCAACCATATTGCTGCTGCCTGGCAATTATGGCCAGACATGGCGAACACTTCAGTACACCATATCCCACATGACATCTGTGTACCACACACACACACACACACACACACACACACACACACACACACACACACACACACACACACACACACACGAGGAGCAAGTATGACATTGAAGCCTGACACCAGCAAGAGAAATGTACTGTATCTGTGGGCTGATGTGGATACTGTACAGGTGACTGCTGTCATGTTGTGACACCCTCAAGATGTTCAACACATCTTATGTGGTGGATTGATGTCACACCTACACAAGATGTGCACAGGCCTGTAGGATGTCTAGTGTTCCACATCTGCAGTATAACCATTATACAAAGGCCATAGTTGGACCATGTGTAGCCATTGTATGACAGAGTGTACACACAAGCACATCACATCTACTATGTGTGTTGCTTCATGTCTCTGGCCATCCTCCATGGCCATGTGTGTACATGTGTTGGCCAAATTATTGTAATGGGTGTCTATTTCACATGTCTGTGTTGTCCCATATGACATACACCCATAGATGTCATATGCTCCACTGATGACAGGGTTATGCAGGCAAAGGGTGGTGTGTTTGGTATGTAGGATATGTTTTTCAGGTTAGTTAGGCAGTGTTGTAGCCAGGCCACTAGATGTCATGGAAGATAGCAGATCACATTGTGTGACATTCATAGCATGGCTATGATCCACACCAGTAAATCCTGTGGGCTGGCCATACTCCAGCCCACTGTGAAGTACTGTTTGTATTCCCCACATGTGTAGTTCTGATCTGTAGTACATGTCCCTACAGTGAACAGCACCTTCACCATTGTATGCACAACTGTCCACACATCTGGCAATGACAGTTTGTGAGGATTCATGTTGGTGATTCACATAGTCTGCAAGTGTTGCACATGGGTAGGCATTGTGATGCATTGCAGGTCCAACCTGTATATTGTGACAGGGCCATACATTATGTGCACATGTGGTAAATGGCCACATGGCAGATAGATCTGTGCATTATGATGCCTGATAAATAATAACAGTCTCACCTGTAATGGGCTGCTGTTGCAGCGGAATGTCAGAGGTACTTAAATAGGAGTAACACAGCAGTATGAGTATTATCCATGCCTGTATGATAGCTACAGGGTGCAATGTGCATGTTAACACATACACCAGTACATTAGACTATACTATGGTGTATGCACATGTGTGCATACACAGAGTAGCATACTATAGTATACAGCATGCGTATATATATGCCTTGCATATGATGTTGCATTACATATTGTACAGTGACACATGCAACTATATGGAATATAGTTGTTATAGGTGCAGTAGTGACTTACCAGGCAACTCCAGGCTCTGTGGTTGAGAGACATCCACCTCCACAATATCAGCTAAGGCTTGTGGATGTTGTTCTGCAGGTGTCCCCAGGTTGGCCAGTAGCTCCTCAGTACGTGTGAGTGGGGACTGGGTTGGTGGTCCACCACCTGTTGCACCGTGTTCCCTGGTGATTGCATTTGCACGCTGTTTCAGCCATCTAATGAGGTCTGTACAGTGTCTGCGCACCTGCTGGTATGTGAGGTTGTGGCCACACACATCATTTACCCTCCTGTGAAGTTCCATCCACAGGGCATCCTGCTGCTGTGCATCCTGTGGCACATGGCTGCACAGGATATCATGATTGTCATGTAGGTATGGGATGAGGGCCTCATCCTCCAAGCAGGTATAAAGGGGTAGCCTTGCACGTGGCATATCTGGAAGACATAATGATGGAGACAGGTCACAGTAACTCACAGAGACATACAGAGCTACAGCTGAACATACATGTGTATCGCATTTATTACGATTAAATAGTTGTCTTTGCAAATCTACATGATAATGACACCACTGACATGTTTGTGTCACACACATGTGACACTCAATGTTGAGTGGATATTATCACCATATATGTGTGTGTGTGTCACCTGATTACATTGCTCATACTCCATGTGGATGCTGTCTTGATGTGGGCATGTCTGTTTGCCTGTACTGATGTTCCTACCTATCAGCACATGAAGGATGTGTCCACATTAATGCAGTCAACCTTGATGCTGTGTATATGTCACATATAAAGACTTAAACTGCCTTAACGGACAAGACCTGTGACCCTGCAGACTTGCTCATGTAAGGTTTTACATGTATGTGTTCTGCCATATACATCTACACGGCACTGTACAGCAATTCAACATCCTGCCATGTATCACCTGTGTTGCACATGTGATACACATGGGACACTGGCTAGCCAGATGGTATTTGCATGGATGGATTTCAACTATAGCATGTACAGTCAAAGACAACTAGTAGGCTATATGCCCTGGGCCATGTATGAATCTAGGATGAAAGGTTACCTGGCTGTAGCCAACAGGTGGGTCTCTGGGGCCAGGTGGAGCAGTGCCACATAACTGATCCACAGGGTTAATGGTACATTTATCATGCTGTCATCACACCGTGTATGAGAGGAGCAATGTGCAGCTTTGTTGAACAGGAATGCATAGTATGGCAGGACTATGTAAAGTGTATGGGACAAGGATCTGTCCAGCATGTGTTGATCCTAGTACTAGGAAGGTGGATGTCCATGAAGTATGTGTTTGAGATCAGGATGTGTACATGTAGCATGTCCAACATCACTGGGTTGGACATGCATTTATTCAGGGTATGCATCATGCTAGATAGTGGAGATGGGGAATGGGAAGGCTGGTGTAGGCCATCTGAACATGGCCAATACCCCTTAAAGGAAATATGAGATCTGATATGGGTCATTTGAGTGTTGTGTATGGTTGGACAATGATCTCTATATTCATGGATGACACCCTGTCATGATTAGGGTTGCCACATATGACTACCTGACAGGTGTGGTGACGTAGCTATCACAGGAAAGACAACTGCCCAGCTGCATCCCTTACACACAATGTCCAATATGTTGACCACTGCCTAGGTGGTAGTTCATGGGTACAGGGTTATTAACATAAGGGTGACAATGCAATATGTAGCTGTCAGATTGTGGCCATATGTCACACACATCTCACTCACAAAGCCCCTTCTGTATGTTGTCCACAACACTCTGAGTCAGCTATTGCTCCTAGGTCATAGTCATTCGCATACTTCAATAGGCAGATGCCTTCTGTTTGTGTGGTATGGACTACAATGAGGGGGAATACAATTAATTAACCCTGTCTTACTGTAGCTGGCACTGGTGTGATGTTCATGTATTATTCAGATACCTACTGTAGTGTTGGTTTTGCCAGCAGTCCCATTGCAAATCACTCCTGTGACATAGAAATGTATATCTAGTATACCGAGTGTAGGTGGAACACAGTATGGGTGATGATGTCCTATGACCTGGCAAGGTTATGATATGCAGTGTGAAATCAACCTTACTGTCATCTACATCTGTACTGCTGACATCAAATAATTTGATCAAGGTTCATGGCCTTTCAGACCAGACTCAGCAGGGTAGTATTGCAGTACTTCCCATTATCAGTAGTGTCTCCCCCTTTGTGGGTTGTGATACCTGTTGGTGTGCACCATTCAGTGTGTACACAGCCTGACATGAAGCTATGTTTTACATGATGTGTATGTGGAGAGCAACTTGTTTTGCCATATGTGTAAGATACAACCTGTAATGTGGACAGGTCCCATGCAGCCTGAGTGCAGCTTGTACCTGCATAGTTGTGGGTACACAGGCTCTGTGGTGTACATGGATATACGATTGTGTACCTTTTGGGGGGGGTGGACAGTGTGTTGATGTTATCCAAGACCCTGTCTGGATTGCTTATTCATGCTCAGCACTTGTTCAGAACTTGTAAGCACTACGTAAGCTACTAATAAAAATAGCACTCAATCTTCCTCATTACCTAGAGGTAAACAGGTTTTGTACATACTGTGCTCACTTGCTTAGAGTAAAATAGCTATTGTACTCACTTTCTTCACTTATCTAGGGGAAATTAGTTTTATATTCAGGCATGTCCAAGGGTCAGCTGCCAGTGTTCTCTCCTATCTGATTAATCTGGACATCTTGAGGCAATGTAGACATTGCCTCATGTACACAGACAACCCTCTCCACCTACCACCCAACATTACAACCTGTGAGAGATGCACTTATCTAGCCAAACTGGAGGTAAAGCTCTCTCCAAGCAAACCTGACCCTGACAGTCATGTGGAGAAGGTAAACATTCACACCACACCACACTCATCCCATAGTCTCACTGAATCTACCCCACCATTACTGAGAAAACTACTCGTGTACCAACTCATTAGCTCAACGCTTTCTGGAATTCATAAACACCAATACCCTGATTCACCATATCCATACACCCACCAGGGGCAACAATATCCTAGACCTAGGCATTACCAACATGAGTGACCAGTGTTCCACACCTGAAGTCAATTTCTCGGTTTGATCCAACCATAAGCTGAACACCATTGATATCCACATCCCGCCCCTACCCCCCATTAAGGGAACCACAGTATAATATGTCTACAAAGCCAACTTCATGCTTCTTAAGACAGACGTGGCAAACGTCATGACACCCATGCAGATGGACAATACTGTTACAACTGCTGAATCCTACACAAATGCACTATATAAGCACTTACACGAGTGCATGGATCATGCTATCCCAAACAGAACCAAGACACTACACTCCTAATTAAGGAAGCCAATCTGGTGGTCCCCTGCCATAAACAGACTGTACAACAGGAGGAAGACACTGTTGCAAAAGAAAGTACAATCCCATGCATGGAGGAGCTCCTTGGACAGCCTCAGTAAGAAGGTGAGATCCCTTATAAGATCCTCCAAAGCTAGCTATGAAAACAAAACTGCCACGAATTCCAACAACAACCACAAAGCATTCTATAGCTATGTCAAATATCTCGATGTCAACACCCAGATCTGCTCTGAGTTACAGCACAAAGGCACGAACATTACAGAACTAACTGATATTGCTAACATCCTGGCAGATAGGTTCAGTGCTACCTTTCCCCCCTCTCACCCCCTAAAGGGCCCATATCTGTACGGGAAGAGTGCAGAGTCCCTGTACTCACAAGTACGCAGGTAAAAGCTGCACACCCTAAAGCCAATATCACAGCATCCATGTGACCGGACAACATGCCAGGCTGCGTTTTACACAAACTTCAGAACATACTGATTCACCACCTACGCACCATGTTCAATAATAGCCTCACATCGGGCTTTGTGCCCCCTGAATGGTGCACAGCAACAGTTATCCCACTCCACATAGGTGGCGCCACAATGGACCATGGGACCTATTGCCCTATAGGCCTGACTAGCCTGGTCTGCAAGGCTATGGAGCACATCATTATGGATCTCAGTCACAGAGACATTGGGTACCTCCAAACCTTTGACTCCTCCCAGTTTGGCATTGTTAAGGGCAGACCATGCCTCCTAAACCTGGTGGACTTCTTAGAGACAGTTACCAAGGCATTAGATGAGGGTAAGGAGGTCCACACAGCCTAACTAGATCTCTCAAAGGCTTTCAGCACCATTCCTCATTCTGGATTATCGACATACCATCCGCCTGAACATTAACCCCTACGTCATGTGATGGTTGCAAAGTGGCTCAAGGACAGAACCCACACAGTGGGAGTTACATACCCTAGGTCTGACTGTATACCAGTTACAACTGGCGTCCCCCAGGGCTCAGTCCTAGGAACCCTCATGTTAGGTATATAATTCTCTGACACACAGGCAAGCACAGGAGGGCTTTGGCTGAAAAGGTTTGCAGACGACTGCAAACTAGGGGACATAGTTGTTTCCCCAGCTGTTGCAGACACCCTCCAGAAGGGTCGCACTGAGATGGATACCTGGTGTCAATATCATGGCCTCAAGCTGAATGCCAAAATGTGCATAGTCATCCCCTTTGGATATAACTAATTGCCCGTGGACTACCACATAGGTGCTAGTCCTCTACATACAGAAAAGGTAATAAGGGATCTGGGAACCCCAGTAGATAGCAATCTCTCCTTTGATACCCATAATGACAAGGTGGTTAGAATATCCTTCTACGTGGCCCCCCAGTCTCTAATGGGTTCTCATCGAGAACAAAGGAGGCCATTGTGCCTCTCTACTCATGACTTATTAGACCCATTAAAGGATACAACACCCCATTTGGGATGTACCTTACAAGACAACTGCAACAGCTTGGAAGACCACAACAGTACCACACCAAGAGGATTACTGACCTCAAACAGATGACCTATGCATCCCAACCTAAGAAACTCCAGCTGTGCTCGGTTGCATACCGCATACTCACAGGTGATCTCTGCTTGACATACAAGACCCATGTCCAACCCAGTATTGCTGGATATGCTCCACCTAAACAGAGGCCCCTGAGAGCCACATGCTCTAGGGATATACACCTCACCACAACGATGACTGGGATGTGCTGGACGGATAGATTCCTGACTTGGAGACTCCCCATGCTTTGGAACATGATTCCAATGTACATCAGGCAGGGCCCCTCACTAGCACTCTTCAAGGGAAACCTTGACGGGTGGATGGGAGACAGACATGTACCCTGGGGATCACTGCAGTGGCTCTGCTGGACAGACACACAGGGAACTAATGGCTCTGCCATTCAGAGGCACAGGGAACTAACCTGTGGGGGTGGCGAAAGCCAACACACTCTAGCTAGGCTTATAAATACCCTTGGTAAGACAGTCTAGTACCTACCTTTGCACTTATTACATGTCTTATGTGCATGCATAATTAACTACCTCTTCCATTTTACTTTGCTTTGCTATCATGCTGATAAACTGTTGGGTGACTACAAGTCATATGTATCCTGTTATTGTGTATTGTAAATGCCAATAGATATAACTAATGTTTGCCTAACATAACAGTAATACTGTGTAACTTGTAATACATATATGCCTACAATACTGTACATTACACAGTTATTGGCACAATATCCCACAATGCAAATCATAATTGCACAATGGGCCAACCTTCGACATGTTATTCTCAGTAATACACCCATACATATGCCTACTGTTACAATATATCAGCATATACTCTCCCCTGTTATAGCGCATACTTGTTGGACCCGCCCTGCCACTGACAGCTTCTGGTGAGGAATATTCATGTTCAAAGCCCTTATATAGCATCCCTTGTGGTGTATGCGGTGTTTGCCTTGTGACCTACAGCAGTATACACATAAATATTACAAGTGTTACTATGCTCAACAATACATCACTAAAAGATAACTGTTTCCACTATATGGATTGCGTGCACTTTAAATATTACAGAACAGGTACTACATACACAGACATACTGAGTGTTCTGCATACCTTATTACTAACCTGAGGTTTCGTTGACTGTTAATTCAATCCTTTCCAGTTTGTGTTTCAATCTTCTTCGTAACATTCTGCTGGTATATACAGATGGTTTGAATGTGTGATAAGCCATCCTTTTCTAGTTAAATATCGGTAATATGTGCTATCCTGACCACCAATTGGTGTTCCAAAGTAGTTAATTAGATGCACATCAGCTGTGCAGCTACTCCATTAGCCAATACCATGGCAACAGTGGTGTATAATTGAGTACTCCACTTGGGCGTTGTCCGTTTGCCTTACTTTTAAGGAAGATGGCCTGGATGTGTTGTTTGTGATGTATTGCAACAGCTATATGGAAACAGACAGAGATATATTAGCACCATGACTCCCATGGATTGTGTGTAATGGCTAGAAGATGTTCTGCATGTGAGAACAGCTGTTATATTTCAGAACATTGCTACTTATGCAGGGTTTGTTTGTACCTGATACTTCTACAGATGTTTCAGTCTGGCAAGGATGTTTGGGCAGCTCAAGGCTGTATTTCTATGCATGAACTGTTATGTGGTTTACAGTGTGCTCACCAGACATCCTTGATTTGGTGTACATGTGTATCATACTGTGCTGTTAATCAGTAATTGGTAACACTTCCCGGTGTACACACAACCCTCAAACAGGATTAGTGCAAACAAACCCTGTAACATCAGCAGCTGTTCCATTGTATAACAGCAACTTTTTCACATAGGGCCATTTTAGTGTGTCTCTGACAAGGTATGTTAAGGCTTCTGCAGATGTCGTCCAGTGAGTGAATGATTTGTGATGTTATTATAGTTTGTATTGTAATTTGTTTGGGTGTGGGGGTGATGGTGGGTGTACATAGCAGATGCAGGTGTGTAGGAACTGCTTTTATACATAATTGATATGTGCGTGAGGGTTCCTTCCCTATTTGAACACCTATCCTTTAGTGGACTAATACTATGGTGATTGCAGGCTGATTCATTAAGGCACTGTTAAGTGGTTCCTGTATAGCATGCAGGTGATGTTAGTCCTTGAATCCTTTCTGCAATACATTGGAATGTAATAAAGTGTTGCTACATGAAAGCTGTGTATTTCTGTCATAGGTATTTGCAGTCAATGGAGTTGTGTTGGTGACTGACCCTCTTTGGCTAGGGTTGCCACCTTTTCATATGGCCATAGTAGGACATTTTCGGGACACACATCAGATTTTACAGGCCGGCAAAAACTCACGGTCAGTAGAAGGGATAGAACTTTCCTTTCTTGCCTAAATATAAGCTTATTTTTGGAGCAGTTTAGTTGCTTATCCTGTTTCTTGTAACATGTAGGTATTTTAGATACAGAAAGTACTATTGTATGCAACTATTACATTACATATGGGACATAATTATGTCCTACAATCTCAGGACATTTGCCACGTTTAATATATTTGGTCAGGACACAACTGCCCAAAGAGGGACTGTCCCTCGCAAAGTTGGATAGGTGGTAACCCTATCATTGGCTCATGTCCATAGCACATATTTGTAATAGTGTATAGGCATATACTCTCAATATCCTTTGTTCATAAAGGTTGGTCATGGCGGAATGTTTGATTACTATGGTCCATTTTATACTCATACATGAACACTTTAACCGCTGTATACAGGATACCTATGGAATCCCAAAACCACACAATTCCAATGCCCACAGTAATGGGCCCAGACTCCCATACCCCACATTACCGACAGTGGCAGTAACTCGCGAAAGTAACACAAACATGAAACACACACACGCACACACAGACACACTGCTACCCACCACACCCAAACAAACCATCCTACACTACGTATGAGCGAGTGGGCAAACCCCCCTAAACCCCCCATGTGGGTGTCTGCACCCCCCACACCCCCCTATTTTAATATTCTGCCTCCTAGATCACACAAACAGACGCATAAAGCAAACCCACACCCACACATTACAGTCCCCCAGAAACACACACCACACTCAGAACACACACTTACACACACTACAGCCCTCAGAAACACACTTACACACAGTAACCTACCTGAACCGCAACACCAGAAGCACTGACTAACTGTCCCTTAATATTGTGATTTTAAACCTCGCGCTTCTGATGTTTCGGTACTGTGGTCTTTCGGACTTTAAGCCTCGTGATTACACGCATCGGTATGTCAAGCAGCCGGTATGTGATAGGTATCCCATTTATATGTACCTCCATGGTTATGTAGATGTTGTTAACCTATCTATATATCTACATATATATATATATATATATATATATATATATATATATCCCCATATATCTAATATCTCTCTCTCTCTCTCTATATATATATATATATATATATATATATATATATATATATATATGCTGATTTATATATATATAGCATACACCTTTCATTGGGTACATGCCGGTTTGTCCTACTTCCACACATTCCTACCTATTGTGTTTTATCCTTTCAGTATACACAACTGCCATTGGTACATCTCAGGTAGCTTAGTGGTATGTTATAGTGAAGATTGTGTACATGGTTGCATGTTCTAATCCTGGCAGTAGTAATTTTACCTCTCAGAACAGGCACTGGTAGTGCAAGAGTGATTCCTGTCACAGATACTCCCCATTATTTGGAACTACATCCCTGATTACATTATACAAAACCCCTCACTAACACTCCAGGAAATCCTTGCAGAGTGGGTGGGGAACAGTGGATACACCCCAGGGATCCCACAATTGCCTCTGCTCCACTGAGGGACAGTTAGTTAATCAATGGGGTGGTGACAGCAGATGCTTTTTGGCTATGCTTATGAGTGGCCTCGGGCAGTTAGGCATGTAACTATCTATGTATCTATGAACCTATACATGCTGATACTTAATTTACTGTTCAGGTATTGACTTACCTTGTGCCAATGGCAGTTGTGTGTACAATAGCTGAGGGCTACCTATGTAGGATGCACATAGTAGACCACCTATACATGACAATTTACAGGTGTTCGTGTGTGTATGCCATCCATGTTTGCAGTGTGTGCAGGTGAAAAAGGGTGTCAGTCCATAAGTGCCTACATTGTCAGTGTGTGTGCTATACATTCCCTCTTTGCCATACTGGGCATGCCTCCATCTGCCTACTGGGGATGGCACAGGGTGTTTGTGGTCTGGGTCCCTCTGTGCCTGTGGGGCCCGTGGCAATGGTGGTTGGCTGTGAGGGCCTTCACCATTCTGTCCCTGCTGCAGCTGTTTCCACCAGATCATATTGTGTAGCATGGCACATACTATGAAGATGTGGGCACATGTACGTGGAGAGTATTGCAAGGCTCCACCAGATATGTCCAAGCAATGGAACCGTGATTTCAGCATCCCAAACACACACTCTATGATGATTCTGGTTTCTGTGTGTGCCTCATTATGGCATTCTTGAGTGGCTGTGTGTGCATTTCTGATGGGAGTCATCAGCCACTGTTCCAGTGCATAGCCAGCATCCCCCACCAGGTGGCCATATGGGATGTCCCCCCCTGGCAAATACCTGATACAGCTGTGAGGCATGCCAGATGTGGGAGTCATGATAGCTTCCAGGGCTGCCAGCACACACATCCATGATAATGCCCTGGGCATTGCACATGACCTGGCAGTTGATGGAGGGGGAATCCCTTGCAATTTATGTAGCGCCTACCCTGCTCACCGGGTGGTGTCTTGATGTGTATGTGCATGCAGTCTATTGCACCTAGTACCTCTGGGTAGTCTGCCACATGGTGGAAGAGATGCATATTGCTGGCCAACTCCTCCTGTGTTTGGGGGAAGTATATGTGCTCATTGGCATATGGTAACATGGCATCCAAGAACTAGTGGAGTACCCTGGATGCTGATGCCTGTGAGATCCCCATGATATCCCCAGTTGGCCTTTGGAAGGTACCTGTGGCTAGTATTCTCAAGCTTAGACATACCTTTGTGTCCACTGGGATGGGTTCCCCTCTGTTACTTTTGGCTCTGAGGTGTGGCCAGCACAGCTCAAAAAGTTGCTGTATGGTGTCCCTGTCCACACTGTAATGCTCTACTATCTCCAGATCATGTAGCCCCTGGTAGGTTACCCTGGGTCTGAACAGTCTTCTCCTCCTCCAGTGCCTGAGATGGTTGTCAGCATCATCCTCCACACCACCATCAGTCTCCAACACATGCTGGTGAATCAAAGCTATGGCAGCCCCCAACATGTACATATTAAAAGTTCCCCGTCTGTATACAACAATGGTGCAGATTGTCTGGGAATACACAAGTGTGTGTGGGGCTTTCACACCTTATACTATTGTGCAATGGATGATGCTGGTGTAATTGGGTGTATATTTGCAATTCCAGCTGCAGGGTATCTTAATTATGGGTTTTACAGCAGGTACTGCTATTGTGGGGCCTTTGGTGTTGACTTACGCTTGGCTGCCGTGATTCATCTATTGCCCTTTACTTCACTTTTCAACCCAATTCCCCTCTCATTGTCAGGCATGCATCCAGCTGCCTGCTTTCTTGTTTTGCATTTTCACAACTCAGGATTGTGTTGGGAAATGTGTTATGTAGCTGATCTACTGCAGGTTTGCTTTGTTCTGCTGTGACAGTTCTCTTTTCTTTGCAGTACGGCACCTCCCCTTTCCTGTTCTGCAGGTAGCTGCTAGCAGCCTTGTTAGTTGTTGTCAATGGCCCACTGTGAGTTTCTAAGTGTTAATTACTCATTTGTACTCCAATTACCATGCTGCAGCATTTCCTTATTGTCTTCCCATATCCTTCCTGTTTCAGCTGTGGTGCATGCCGTGCACAGCCGTTTACCGGGTTTTCAGTGCGTTTTCATCCACGTTCAAATGCACTTTCAGTTACCTTCTGTGCTCTCAGCAAAGCAAAGCTATGGTTACTTCCACACACCTATCCTGCGGCTTTACTTAGCAAAAGGCAACCCAGATTAGCAATAATCCAATGTGCTTACAGCTACGGTGGCGCACCCCTCTCTTGATGTCATGTTTACCTCCAGGCCACACCTTGGGTTGTAGTGCTATGCCATGTGGTACATCCTTATGCCGGTGAGGAGTTTGCAATTCAGTATTACTTGACTCATTTACATGGAATTGACTACTAATTCCTAGTTACAGTGCAGAACACTGTCACGGACCCTTAGCAACCCTTGCGCCATGGTTGTGGTGTAGCATGCATGCCATTAACTATTATTGGGAATTCATGAATTGTGTTACATTGCAGTGTTATGACATCTAAATATATTTTCATTGTGATCCCATTTGCGCACCGATGCACTGCGGTTTTACTTTGCATTAGTGTGGCCATGACATTAAATGCTATTTTTTATGTGTTGTGCATTTTTTTTATGCCATTGGCTATATATTTAGCCACTGGCATATATTAACATTATAATACAAGTTTGGTCGCTTTCATGGCTCCGATTTTATGTTTGAAAAAATGTAAACCGTTTTTTTTTTTTGGTTTACATTTCTTCATGCTTACGCTATGCCTGCACCACATCATGAATCACTATATACCTTCATCTGCATGCTACACTGCTGTGCATGGGGTAATTAGCATACATGCGCAGGGAGCTGCGCAACTCTGGCGTATGCTGGTAGTGCACGTGGAATCAGCTCGTACCTGAATTGCTCGGCGGCCATTTTTGGCACTAGATCGCCGACTCTACTCTGGCCCCTGGCGCAAGCTTCATGAATCCTGGAGCATATTTTGTCATCACCAAATACAGTTTGAAACAAAATCCATTCCGCCCACCAGTTTCAGTTTTACTAAGTATTTTGCAGAAAGCCAAACATTCCTATTTCAGACCACATGGTAAACAAATGTTAGATATTTTTAAGCACAAAAGTTGGGGGGAAAAGCATTTGTCAAATTCTAACAGTAATAAATATAATGGCACTGAATTTTGTATTAGGGTAATATAGCATTTTACAACACTTTATTAATGTGAAACAGCATTTCTACTAGTTTTACCTAAACACCACATAGGGCAATCGCAATCTAAGAAACACAGGAAATGGAAGGTATCGGGTACTGTGAAGCAAACAAACAAATTTCTCCCTTCCTAGACTGAAGCACAACTATTGACACATGAACTAGCTGCATGAAAATAATACTCTGGTTAGCAATCAACTCTTCACAAAAAACCTTACTTGCAATGACTGCTGTAGATACAAGCACTTTACCTGCTGCCTTCATTTGTTATGTAAAACTAATGAGGCTGTCCTCTCAGTGTGCTCCGGTTCTCTCTCATCGACACACAAGTGCACACTCGTACATACACATACACATATACACACATTCACACACACTCTGACTAATCTGATATTACAATCTCAAAATTGCACCAGTTGATGGTGCATGCTGGTTACAGTCTTTGCTACCTTTCTTATTGAGTTGTCGTTGTGTCTTTCAGCTTTTCCCGGTTAGGGGCCACCACAGTGGAACTCTGGTCCGCTAATGATTGGCAGTAGATTTTTCTGTGCCGAGTTGCCAGCCCTGATGCACAACCTTCAATGAAGGTACGCCCATTCATGCATATCTCCACACAGAAGATGCTCTAGCTGAGAATCGAACAGGACAACGTCTTACTCTGAGGCAACAACGCTACCACAGCTCCTGATTTCCTGCTAAGGAGTGGACAAAGGTCCTCCAATAAACTTCTACTAAAAGTCACAAAATCCTACAACTCCTTTGGGGGCTCCCTATTCTCTAACAAAGTGTCTAATAGCTGGAACTCAACACCCCAACACATCCTAAACACCTCAAATGCTCACAAATTCAAGTTGCTTCTGAAAGAACACCTTACCAATCACTGGCTGTGCTCCTGCTCGGTACCTGGCTAATTATATCACCTAAACCAACTCCCCCTTCCCAACTGTAGCTTCCTCTACCAGGACATCCTTATGCGGCTGTTTTGCTCAAACTGTGACAACATTCTAAATTTGTACAGATGCATACACCAAATGGATGTTTCCCCTTTCTCTCATCATATCATCAGCTTCTTTCTCTCACTACTTATTCACTCAGTTATTCATGCCATTCATTACCCTATCCAGTATTTCTACACCCTTCCTTCCACCACATAACTCATCTAGGAACTACACCCTGGATTTGTTACAATGCAAATCTATAATGTTTTGTCTTCTCTGCCACTTTATGTAACTTTGCTATTTTTCAGTTCTTAAATTTTGACTATGTTTACGAACTTATTTATGTGAACTGTAAATACTAAATATCTATAATGTGTTTATTCTTAATCATGCATGTATTTCAATATTTTTTGGAGCTGTTCTCCCCGGGTCTCTGCTGAAAATGGGACCCCAGCCAAGCCAGACATCACCCGGTAAATAACTGTAAAATAAAAATAAATAATAATAATTTTCTTGCTCTTTCTTCTTTTTCATCCCAAGAACTCTAATGTATAAGTCCAAATGAACTAGCAATGTGGTGACACCTATCTGAAATCCAGGTGTCTCTTTCCCACCCCCCAAGTCCCAGCTTACATAGCCGATAAGGAGTTCCATGTCTCTGATAGATTTTTGCTGCCTAGGCCTCCTGCATTCCTCCTGCATTCCCCCTGATCTTGCATAAACCAGGCAGTTGGCTGTAACATTTCTGTTTATCACATTGTACAACTCCTAGTGATAATACTGACATTACTTCCTCTGCTATACAAGATATCTGTAAATTAATAAGAAACTGGCTGACTACAAGACAAAGGTATGTTAAACCCAAACAAGACTACCACCATATTGTTTGAAACTTCTCAGAAACTGAAAGGAGTTAGTACTCTGACCATTAGAGACACTCCACGTACACCTGTACCTAACACAACTAAACAAAGATATCTAGAATTTATACTAGGCCAGCAATTCAACTTTAATTCTCATATCAAAGAACAAGTGAGCCAGTTTATTAACTAAGCTGCACATCTACAAGATATTCAGGTTGCTTACATCTGGAGCTAGGCAGGCATTAGCCACTAAATTGTTAGTCTTAAAATAAGAATATGCAGTCCACATTATTTCATCAGTTTCTTCATATAGCAAAGTCCCACTGAAAACCACACAAAAATGGATATTGTGGTTTATGCATTTAGTGAATCCCAGGAAACATCATGCATTTAGTGAATCCCAGGAAACACCACTGCACCACCCTTAGGAAAGGCAAATGGATACCAGTGGCTGCAAAACCCACCTATCCATTGTGTATCCCCACATTTAGGTTCCTTCATAAAAACTACTGCCAATGCATAATAAACTTGCTAAACATCAAGGAACAATCTCATTCACTCAAAAACAAGAATATACTGTAACTTGTAAGACCTCTATTAAAGTTAAATATTACAAGGAAAAAAAAACATCAGTAGAATTGTCACTGCCAGCTGGAACAAGCTGCCAGACAAAATATATCAATAAACTAATTGTGATTAGGAAACAAATTAAAAGTTACTTTACTAGATAAAGTAAATGCAAACGTTTTATTGGAGACTTGGTTAACATCACTGGTACGGCTTATTGACAGTACATGTGCCACTTATTGCCTAAGTTAGCACAATATGAATTGCTTATGGCTGGTTGTTACCTGCTGTCATTGAAATGAATGCTGCTTAAAATATTAGTTATGACTCACTATTTTAAGATCTGTATATCGATAATTCTTCGCTTTTAGTTAGATCCCTCTAGGATGACCATAGCATATTATTTTTCTGGTTATACTGTACAATAATTATTTGAACCACAGACTTTTTTTATCTCCTGTTTCTGGTGTTTTGTAATTAACTGTTTTTAAAAATTATACATTCATTGCCAGTTATAGCTTTGCCTACCAACTATAAATTATTTATGTTCCAATGATGGTGTACTGTTGTTTAATGATACTGTCTGTGCTGACTTTGTCTTGTCTATTTGGCATGGGTCATTGCTGAAAAAGGTTAATGAAAAATACATTAAATAAACACTCCACCACCAACTTGACAAATTGCTGTGGTGCTGTGCTATCTGGCTAAGCAAAGAGGTGTTTTGGCAAGCTTATAGAGGACCAAATAGCTATTAATTACAGTGTACAACACAATGGGTTTCAACCACTT
Organism: Protopterus annectens; assembly: GCF_019279795.1. NCBI lineage: Eukaryota > Metazoa > Chordata > Ceratodontiformes > Protopteridae > Protopterus > Protopterus annectens. Next base: position 1,654,119,327 of record NC_056731.1, on the reverse strand, counting down.
ATAACTAGTGAAATGTCAAGGGCTGTGATGCCATTAGCAATGTACCCCCTTGGCTGATACATGTAGACATTTGTGTATGTAGTCAGTTCCCGCAGACGTCCTAATTTATAATGTTGGCAGTTTGGGAATTGCAAAATGAGGCAAGAATTTTAATATAATATTTATATGTTGCAGGATATTAGGAAAGTTTCTGATAGCAAACAATATTGTTTAGAGAATTTTTTGGGAAGGGAAATAGTTCTGTTTTGGGGTCAAATCAATGTGTTGGGATAGTCACTTTTATTTTATTACAAAATGTCTGCATTTTGCATGTGAATATAAGTGAGCCATGAAGAATTTTGATAGTGGATATAGAAAGTGAAGGTCACTAATGGAGAATAAGTAATGTGTATGCCTACTCAACTTCAACCAGAAAGCAACAGTTATGGAATAAAACTGGCATGTGGTTATATACAGAATACATTGTTATATGGAGGGAGGGGGTAATTTCAGTTTGTCAGAAATGGCAAAAAAGAAAGGAAAGCAGTAAATGTAGATATTGGATTTTGCAAAGCTTTAATAAATAAAAAATGATTATGTTCTAGGGATCTGAAGGGGCTAATTACTTCAGGGGGAATTTAGCTACTAGCCAGATTATATCTTTACTAATAATGAATTACTTGAATAATAAAAATATAAATAAAATAAGATTTTTTAATAAAGAATGCTTTTTATTCAGTCACTCTAAAAAGTAAAAAATAAGAAAGAAGACAAACCTTTGCAAAAGAACACAGACAATCTGATTTTAGAAAAGCATTCTGTTGATTCCTGCTACTTCTGGTACTTTGTTTCCAGAATCAGCAAAACCAACCTCAAATCCTTTTCTGAAATCAGCTTGTCCATGTTTCTTTTGCAAAGTTTTCACTCTTCTTCCATATGTTTTACTTTTTAAAGCGAATGAATAAAAAGCATTCCTCATTAAACATCTTTTTTTTATTTATAGTTATTTTTTACTTTTTAGTTTTCAAGTAAAATATAACAGTAATTCTGTATAAAACTAAAACTGTGTTTTTGGGATTTATGTGTGTGTGTGTGTGTGTGTGTGTGTGTGTGTGTGTGTGTGTGTGTGTGTGTGTGTGTGTGTGTGTGTAAGAAATGATGTAGGGAGATGTGTGTGTGTGTGTAAGAAATTATGTAGGGAGATGTGTGTGTGTGTGTGTGTGTGTGTGTGTGTGTGTGTGTGTGTGTGTGTGTGTGTGTGTGTGTGTGTAAGAAATGATGTAGGATGATGCGAGAGATAGAGAGTGTGTGTGCGTATAGGAAATGATGTAGGGAGATGTGATAGGCTGCAAGAAGCAGTGTTTGTATGAAAGTAAAATTGTGCTTTTGGGACTCAGTGTGTGTATGTGTATGTGTGTGTGTGTGTGTGTGTGTGTGTGTGTGTGTGTGTGTGTGTGTGTCTATGTTATGTTTTCATTTAATGCTGCTTGTAGTACAATGCATTCCACTCTGTCCCTCTGTGGTTCTGACAGATTTAGTAGTTATTCAGTCAGAGAATTACAGATTGTGTGTGTGTGTGTCTGTTATGTTTTCATTTAATGCTGCTTGTAGTACAGTGCACCCCACTCTGTCACATCTTAGTAGGTATGTCCCTGTCCCAGTTCAGTGAGATAGACCTAAGTGTGTGTCTCCGTCTCTCTCTCTCTCTCTCTCTTTCTTTCTCTCTCTCTCTCTCTCCCTCCCTCCCTCTACTTCTGTCTTCAAGGCTCGTTTTGAATAATAATAATTTAAGCTGGCAAGAAAAGTGATTATGTGGCCTGTGATTGGCTGGTTATTTGAAACAGGTATGGTGAGAACACAATACTTGTAGTTAAATTATTTGCCATGGCTACACTGTCATTCAGGATAGCCCAATTGCTCAGAGGTGGTTCCCTGGCTGCTTTGACAGATGGCAGTCCTCCATTTAGAGCAAATCTGTAGGCTGAAATATTAATGTAGATTTCCTTTTTAAATATATAACTTGATTTACATAAAGAGTAGCCATAGAATTGCTAACCACTTAAACAGTAGTTTCATCATCTCAATGCCATTGCTGTGGTATAAAGTATGATTTTCTAAAACTGCATTGTGAATAATCATAATAAAAAAATGCAAAACATGAGATAAAATTCCAGATACATATTTCAGGGACAACAGTTTTCGGCACCCTATTATGTAGTTCTAAGTATTAAGAAAACAATCTCATAATAGATTGTGTCCTTGACCCAACTGTTAAATGTAAGCAGATATACAACTGCACTGATACTGTTCGTGCATTACATTTTCCAAATGCTCCCTACCCTTCTGCTGAAGAGATTGCTACGTAACAGTTATGATACTGATATACAAAAGGTACATGTTTTGTATGCATGTTTGAAATGCTGCTGATTTTCATCATACTTGTACATTTGTAAACCCAGCACATAGCAAAATGGTAATAGGTGTATTACCTTATAGCAATGACTTACTCGGGAAATTTATCTGAAAGAAGAAAGCAGGCGGTAAACAGCTTTACTCATCACAAGTGGGACTGTGTGCGTGTGTGTGGAGGAAATGAAGGAGGGAGATGCGAGTGTGTGTGTGTGTGTGTGTGTGTGTGTGTGTGTGTGTGTGTGTGTGTGTGTGTGTGTGCGTTTTTCTGCTGTATCGCTAATGGCAGAGGGACAATATACTTAAATACTAAAATATTGTCCCCCTGTCATTATTAGAATGCTTTTTTTTTTTTAAGTAGCATATTATCCTTCTGTCATTAGTGAGACAGAACCAGAAGGATAGATCCACAAAGCCAATTTCATTAAAAAGCATTCTAATGATAATATTAAAAAAGGAAATAGCGGGAAGTGTGTTGTTAGACACTAAGGCTTTAGTAGTAAACTTGGAAAATAATAAAATGTGCGAGTAGGGCTATTTAATCTCAGGGAAGTTATACAATAAATATAAATTGTGAATTTATTTAATCTGGGTCTGACAAGATCGTATAGAGTCATGGTTGATTATAAAAATTGGATGGAATGATGGTATTGTCTCAGAAAGAAATCAATTACAGAATATAAGTGGAGGATACATAAAGAGAAAAGGAAAGAGTTAGCTGAATTAAGTAAACCTTACTTAAGACAAGTAAGTTCACCTTACTTAAGACAGAGGTGGTAAGTTTCAAAGCCCCCACGCTAAAGGATAACTGTGTCCAAGATGCAGGAACCTTTACAAATGCACTCTATGAGCACCTAAAAGGATGCATGGATTGTGTCATCCCTAGCAAAACAAAGACTCACTCCCCTAAGAGAAGGAAACCAGTCTGGTGGACCCCTGCCATAAACAGTCTATACAATAGAAGGAGGAAAATAGTTCAGAAAAAAAGCAAATCCCAAGAAGGATAGACATCCCTGATCAGTATCAGTAAGAAACTAAGGTCCCGCAAAAAATCCTCCAAGGCTAACTTCAAAAGAAAAATAGCCAAGTATTTGAAAGATAACCACAAAGCCTTCTTTAGCTGTGTCAAGAATCTAAGTGGCAACTCTCAGATATGCTCTGAGTTAGTGCAAAATAACACAAAATATACTAAACCCACTGATATTGCCGTCATCCTGGCAGATAGATTCAGTGCAAACTTCACCCCCCTCTCACCCCCAAAAGGGCTCACAACAATACCGGAAGAGTGTAGTGTCCTGGAAATCACAGACACACAGGTGAAAACAGCCCTTTCAAAAGCCAAAAGCACAGCATCAGTGGGGACAGATGGTGTCCCAGGCTTTGTCTAGCAGGAACTACAGAACGAACTAACCCCCCCCCCCACCTAAACACATTGTTCAACCTCAGCCTCTCCACAGGCTACATGCCCATAGAATGGCGCACAGCAATGGTTATTCTGCTCCACAAAGGAGGGGCTACAACTGACCCTGGTAACTATCGCCCCATAAGCCTGACTAGCCTGGTCTGCAAGGCTATGGAGTGCATCATCATGGAACTCATTAACAAAAACATTGGGAACCTCCAAACACTTGACCCGACCCAGTTTGGCTTTGTTAAGGGCAGATCATGTCTACTAAACCTGGTTGACTTCTTCGAGACAGTCACCAAGGCCATAGATGAGGGGAAGGTAGTTCACACAGCCTACCTTGACCTTGCCAAGGCTTTTGACACCATTCCCCACTCAGGAATTATAGAAAAACTCACCAGCCTGAACATAAACCCCTACGTCACGAGATGGGTTGCCAACTGGCTTACAGACATAACTCACACAGTAAGAATAGCGGGCTCCAGGTCCAACTCTAAACCAGTCACAAGTGGTGTCCCACAAGGCTCGGTCTTGGGACCCCTACTGTTTGGCATATACTTCTCAGAAGTACAGGCAAACACAGGTGGACTATGGCTAACCAAGTTTGCCGATGACTGCAAACTGGGAGCCATAATTGACTCTCCGGCTGACACGGACATCCTCCAAAAGGGCCTTACTGAGATGGACACCTGGTGTCAAAGTCATGGTCTCAAGCTAAATGCCAAAAAATGTATAGTCATCCCATTTGGGAAAAACAAAACACCCATGAATTACCACACAGGTGGCAGCCCCCTTAATACAGAAGAGGTAATAAGAGATTTGGGGACCCAGGTAGATAGTAATCTCTCCTTTGACAATCATATTGCCAAAGTAGTTAGGAAATCCTTCTATGTAGCCCATCTAATTACTAAAGGGTTCGCATCTAGAAATAGAGAGGTTATAGTGCCCCTCTACTCGTCACTCATCAGACCCATCATAGAGTACAATGCCCCGTTTGGGATGTACCTCACAAGACACTTCCAACAGCTGGAAAGACCACAAAAATACTTCACCAAGAGGATTACTGATCTCAAACATATGTCCTATGCAGCCCGACTGGAAGAACTCCAGCTGTACTCAGTGGCATATCACTTACTCAGAGGTGATCTCTGCCTGACTTCCAAAGCTATGTCCAACTCAGAATTGATGGACATGCTCCACCTAAAGAAATCCAAGTCACTGCGAGCCACTCACTCTAGTGAGCTAAACCTTACCACGACAATAAATAGAACATGCTGGAGGGATAGATTCCTGTTACAGAGACTCCCCATGCTTTGGAACAAAATTCCTAACTACTTTAGGCAGAGCCCCTCACTAGCACTCTTCAAGAGAAACCTTGACAAGTGGATGGGTAACAGAAAATACACCCATGGGATCACTTCACTGACTCTTCTTGACAGAGGCTCAGTTAATTAATCAATGGGGCGACGAAAGCTGACAAACTCTGGCTAGGCTTATATATAAATGCTCTCGGGCAGATAGCCTAGTACCTACCTATGAACCTATAAACCTATGAATACACCACTGTTTGCTTTGGCTGCACATATAGGGCTGAATTCATAAAGGCTGCTCCTAGGTATACAGGATGTGTACACCTCATGGTGATCGTGCTGAACTCAAAGACAGCCCTAATGCAGTGCTTTTGCACAAAGACATACAGTACCACATTGGACTATTTTTGTAGCTATGTTATTTGCTAATGAGGCAGTTTGAGGAAGAGGAATATGTTAATTAGTCATGTGCTCTCTCCCCAGGAAACATCTCCAGGAAGGCATCTACATGCCAAAAATTGCTTGGCTGTGTATATTAGCATAGTTACTCCTTCCACATCACTACAGTGTACATGGAGAAAAGGCAGTGTTCAGCCATCATAGGAGGAAGTTCAGTGGTAAGGTAGGGTCAGGAAAAGTGTCCATGTATGTGTGTGTGTGTAAAAGGGGCTGCATATCTAAGTGTATGTGTGAGTGTGTGTCTACCTGGCAGGTAGCAGTAGGAAAGTAGAGAGGTTACAGTAGTTGTGTGAGTGTGCACATGGATAAATGGTTGAGTGTGTGAGTGAATGCCATTGGAATGAGTGTGTGTGTGTGTGTGTGTGTGTGTGTGTGTGTGTGTGTGTGTGTGTGTGTGTGTGTGTGTGTGTGTGTGTGTGTGTGTGCATATGTGCATTTGGGTAGGGGAACCATTAGATACAAGGGGTACTACTCTTATGCCTTAAAGCATTTAAAACAGAACAGGAATTGAGGGGAGGGAGGGTCACTAGACACCAGAGATTACTGTCACAAACCTGTACCATAACGACACAAACAGTATGTAGATCAGGTGCTGGGGAGAGCACTTGACCCCAGGGATTATTGTCACATGCTTGTACCATAATGGCATCTAAACAGTACAGGAATCAAGGGGTGGAAGGAACCACTGGACACAAACACAATGTGAAAATCTAATATCTGCTGTTAAGGTGGAACTTTAATCATCCATGATGGCCTAGGGCTGGAAAAGGAGACAGTGGGGCATTCAGGCAACTCAGGGACAAGTATGGATTCTGTGGCATATGTGTGTGTGTGTGTGTGTGTGTGTGTGTGTGTGTGTGTGTGTGCGCACTTGAACATGTACTTGTTTGTGTGGGAGAGTGACTTGAGGAATGCCTGTGTGATCACAAAGTGATTGCCTCAGTTAACTACTGTGGAAAGTTCTGATCTGCACTTTGCAGAGGTTTACTGTGATTTATAGACATGCAATTTAGCTGACAATAAGGCCTCTTCTAATTGTGGTTAATATATGAATCACAAAATACCGCATTGTGTTAACATGGAATTTTTACTATAGTCCTTAACACACTGCGATAGAACATTAATGAATTGCTGTGATACTAAATTTGAAACTATAAAAAGGAAAAATTAGAATGACCCCTGCAAAAGAATAACATGTAAATTCATGAAGCATGACCACTCCATAAAGATGACATGCCAAGTAATGATTCATTCCATACATTTTAACTAAGCTGAAACCGGAAATGGTCAAGAGTGATGTACACTACCCTAGTAAATAATTTAAAAAAATATATATGGCAAATTAATACATAAATATATTCCAGACATCTTAAAAGAGAAAGACTTTAGTTCTGTTGCTAACGAATTAAGGAAGTATTATACGCAGAAGATAAGCTATGGTTAAATCAGATAAATAGTGGAAACAGGGTAACACATGAAGATGACGTAAAAAAACATAAAAAAGGCAGTCACATGGATCTGCAAATGACTCCTGTACAGTACGTGAGGCAATTTAGTGATACAATGCAACAAGGGCAAAACTTTTTTCTTTAGCATTTATTATAAGACAGTATAAATATGGAAATACGTGTTGATAGGTAGGGGCACAAAGTGTCAACAGCTGGATAAACCTTTTACTTCATTAGAGTTAAATTTAGCCTTAAAATTGTTTGTTAATTCTAATCAAGGGCAAGATAATATTCCTTATTTTATTTCAAAATGCTGGATGAATAGAAAAATGAAAAATTATTAATGATGTTATGAATGCATCTCTTCAATGAGTCCTATTACTTTCTGCTAAAGCTAAAATGGAAAAAAACAAGAAAAAAGCTGTTTGAACAATTTTGTTATTGAGTTGACATTACAAAGTGTTGGCATACATGATATGAAAGAATTCAGGCTCAAACAAGTACATTTTTATTGATAAAGTACAAGATATTTCTAACAGTTTAGGATTATGTGTTTAGTGAAAGAGATAACTTCAGTTAAGCTGTGGAGGGGAACTATTGTGGAAACTGGATATCATAAAAGCATTTGATTCCACATTTCAGGTTCATTATTGTGGATACTAGAGGAATTAGGATTTAGCAAGATAACAGATGTTTATAAGTCACTGCCTGTGGAACACTTATATTAATAAAACATGAAACTCAGAAGGGGTTTCCTCTAACTACATTACTATTGGGATTGTGCATGTGTTTTGTTGTGTATACAACACAGAAGCAGGACTAGATATCACAACTGAAATTTGCGGTAAGTTTATCTTATTCAGGGGATTTTATTCTTAATTATTTAGCCTTTCCTGACTGGGTTACTTCCACTAGGCTAGTGGCCTCTTTTCAGAGGAAACCCAATGTGATATTGATACTACTAGGGGAAACGTGGCCAAGGCATTGAAGAACTTCCCCTACTCTTTTTGATAAATGCTGTTCGATCTTTTACATCCACCTGAACTACCATCAACTCAGGCAGATGGGGCCTCGTTTTAACATCTCATCCAAAGGATGACACACTCAGGAGTACAGCACCCCCCTTATGCTGCATTGCAGTATCGGCAATCAAACTACCTGGTGTAGGAATAGAACCCACAGCCTTCTGCACCAAAGCAAGTGTGCTTCCTGTTATGCCACTGACAATTTATGATTTTACATGTGGACAATGTAGAAAGATTCGGACAGATCATGACAGAAGTACAAGATATATTAATGACGTTGGGAATGAGAATTAGCCTGGGTAAAAGTGATGGAGTCGGATATGATAGCATTTTGTAAAAATTACCTCTTGATTCCAACAAGTTTTTAATTTTTGGAATTGGTTTTCAGGATAAACTGTGGATAAAATCAGTAGGAATGTGTTTTGGTTGAAATGCAAGCTAGTTTACAAAAGCTGAAAATATTTCCTATGTCACATGGAAAAATATGTTATTAAAAGTAATATTTTTCCATGAGGTATGTTTCTAGCAGAGGTGTGGTTACTCGTGGAAAAGTTAAAAACATCAATAATAGGGTTATCTTTTTCTAGGATATGAGGCAATAAATTAAAACCCATAAGTGGAGAAATTTTTTTATCAAGATGAGAAAAACAATAGATCATTAATGCTAAAAGCAGTTTATATGTTTACATTTTTTTTAACACATCTGTGAAAGTCAATAACAATTTTTTTCATCAATACATACAAGAGTATTATGTACAGTTAAAGGGAAGATGGTAAAATGTGATTTTTTTTTCAAAAATGTTTAAAAAAATGTGCAGAAATGTGTGATTTCTTTAAAAATGAAACTTGGAAATAAGAGTTTCACTGGTTTTACCTGGGGCATTAAAGTGGACAGAGTAAGTGTTATGTAATGGGATGTTTTGAAATAAAATCAAATTAATAGGCATTCCAAAAACAAAGAATGCAAATTTTTTTACAAATATTTTTTTAGCATGCAACATTTTTTGAGGGAGGCTAGTGCATAAAAAATAGCAGTTAAAGCTGAAATGCTATAAAGAAATATGTTGATCTTTAGAAACTATGTATCAGTTTTTTTCAGAGTGTAAACAGTTGAAATTTTTTGCAAGCTTTTTCTGAAATACAAATTTTGTCTCAAGTGCTGATAGATGATTTGTCTACAAGTTTGTTGTATCATAGGATTAATAAGGGGAAGTCTAGTCTAATAATATCATATTGTATTGGATGCTAATATTCTTGAAAATTTCAGCAATGAGATGTACAGAAGTATCATACAATGAGTTATGGAATACTGAAAAAATGTGCTCTGACATTGCCTCTTTTAAAGAGAAATATTGTAGTTTATAAGTTATGTGATATTATTGTTTTCATTGCTTGTTGAAATAAAATTAATTTATCCCCTACTCTTTTCAATAAGTGCCATGGTATCATTTACACCTGCCTTAGCTACCACCAAGACAGGCAGATGGGACCTCAGTGGAATGTCTCATAGGAAGGATGGTACACTCAGGAGTGCAGCCCACTACATCAATGCTACACTACAGTATCAGCAACCAGGGGACAGCTCACAATCTCATCTAATTCTGACATTATTCATATTTTTCTATCCCCTGAACTCTATTTTAACTTTAGCTACAACATCATCTGACCCTAAAAATAAATTTAAGAATTTTAAATTACAACAATCTTCACCACATTCAAATAACGTAAGCACCTGATTAGTCGGGACAAGCTTATCAACAAAATTGCTTTTCATACTATTCATTTATTTTATTTATTTTACATTTGTTGACTGGGATAGTCCGACTGTATATATGTCAATTTTCAGCAGAGGCCCGGGTAGAAAAGCTCCAAGATAATAAGACACATTGAACATTTTGTAAATGCTAGTTTCAAGCAGATTACAGTCATAAGCAGTACCAGTGTTTAGCACATATAGTACTAACTTATTATAAAACACTTTACAAAACATAACATTATTTTCAAAGTTATATATACATAACATTATATTCAGGTTTAAGACACACTGAGCAGAAGTTATAAAATTGACCCTTCCTTAAATGGTGTGGTAGAAAAAAGTTAGACGTAGTTGAAGGTAAGGCACTTAAGTAATAGAGAGGTCACTAGTCGGGATTAGTGCAAGGACACAACCCTAACAGTATATCTTGAGTTTGTTTTTGAATCGAGTTAGTGAGGGTTCTAGGGTCAAGTCAGCTGGGAGTCTGTTTAACTAGGAGTCCAGTGGATGATCACAGTGCCCATGTGCTGGTGTAGGGGCTTATAATATTTTTTAGTGCAGGTGTACTTTCTGGTTGGTAAAATATTTTATGTGCCACTATTAGCTGGTTGAACTGCAGTAGGCTAGGCAGTTCAAGCCATCCTAGGTGATTTAGGTTGTGAGAGTGGTGTGTCCAGTAGGCTGTGCCAGTAGCAAATCTGGCAATGTGGTTATAGCAGGATGATAGTTTATTAACATCTGTTTGGTTTAAGTTGGAGAATAGAGGTGAGGCGTAGAGAAGAGTTGATAGTAGATGGGAATGGGCAATTGCAGTTCTAGCAAGTGGGGTAAGGAAAGGTTTGATTCTGTAGAGAGCGCCACGTTTTTTATTAATAGTTTTGATAGTTTAATTGATATGTGCATCAACCTTCAGGTTGTTATCAACTATGACACCCAGTAGTTTAATTTGGGCTTTTGGGGAGATGATAGTGCCATTGTTACCGGTTATGTTGAAGGATGGCAGGGGGATCCTGTGTGTGGGGGAGAAGAGGAGCAGCTTAGTTTTGTTGGGGTTTAGGATTAGATGTTGATTGGAAAGCCATTGTTCCACTGTACTGAAGGTATTTTAGGTTAATGTGAATAAAGTAGCTGGTGAGGTGTCAGAACAAATCAAGGTGGAGTAATCCGCTTATTGGATGTAAGTACGATCTGGGATGACTGAATGAAGGTCATTGGTAAAGATGGAGAAAAGAAGGGGTCCTAGTATTGAGCCCTGGGGGACTCCTAATGCGATGGATAGGTGAGATGATAGCTTGCCCTGCCATAGGACTGCCTGTTGCCTGCCCTGCAGGTAGGATTGAAACCATTGGACTGCATGGTTGTTTAAGGAGAAGGCCTTCAAGGTATTTATAAGCATTTTGTGGTCAACCATATCAAAAGCCATGGATGGATCTAGAAAGAGAGCTGAGGATAGTTTGTTATTATTGTGGCTGTGGTTAATGACGTTAGAGAAAAGAGAGGAGGGCAGAAGTAATACTGTGGTGTGGCTTAAAGCCATGCTGAAAGTTGGACAACAGCTTGTTCTGTGTGAGGTAGTGCATGAGCTGTATGTGTACACACTTCTCCATAATTTTAGCTAGAGGTGACAGAATATCTATGGGTCTAAAGTTTGACAGTTCACTGGAGCTCCCTCCTTTATGGAGAGGTATGACATGGGAGATTTTCCATATAGTGGGTACAGTAGCTTCAGATATAGCTCTGTTGATCAAGATTGAGATGGGGTATGCTATGGTGTCAGCAGCCTTTTGCAGATAGTCTGCTGGGAGGAGGTCGTCAGCCAGGGTGGTGAGTCTTAGTTTCTTAAGTAGGTAAGTCGAGTAGGAACAGGTTGGAAGATCAAGTGTGTTTGGGTACTGGGTGTGGCTGCATTAGAATTAGAGCCATTGGGAGAGAGTTGGCTGGCTAGAGACTGGATAGTCTCTGTGAAGAAGCTGTTGAAGTTATTAGCAATGGCTACTGGGGATTTTTGTTCAAAAGCTGAGGGGGGTGGATTGGCGGTTTAGCCTGGGTGGAGTAGTTTGTTTATTCCTGCCCAGAACTTTTGAGGTTTGTTTTGGTGTTTTTGCAGTAGATGGTAGTAGTAGTTCTTTTTGTCTAACGTTATGAATTTTTTGGTGTCATTCCTTAGCTGTCTGAATCTTAGTTGATCAAGTGGGGCTTTTGTTTTTCAGTAGGTGGCCCATGCTTTGTTTCTGAGTGAAATTTTGGTTTTGGTATCTTTAGAAAGCCATGGTGCAATATTAACTTTGGTTCTAATAGAGCAGCTGGGAGCATGGGAGTTAAGAATAGCAAGGAATTTGGTGTTAAAGTATGCTACTGCTTCATCTTGGGGGGAGACTTTTTAGTACTGACCAGTTGCATGCCTTAAGTTCATTTTGAAACTTGGTGAGAATAAAATTCTTGTTGTTTCTTAATGCTCTATAGCTGGGTTGGTAGGAGCAGTCTACTTTGAGCTTGATTACATAGGTGAGACAGTGGTCACTTAGGTCATCAGGCAAAGTACCTGATTTATAGGATTGAAGATGGGTATTGACGAGTATCCAGTCTAGGGTACTTTCCTTGTTATTGGGTTTTCCTGTCCTGGTGGGGGAGGTTATGATTTGAGTAAATCCATAGAGGTTTATGTGGGTTGAGGGGGCTCCGCAAGAGCAAGTGTTCCAGTCAATGTTGAAATCCCCAAGAACAATTGTTTCTTGGGGGTAGTTATTGGATAACCAATATAAGAAGTCTTCTAAGGTTTCTGTGTTCCTCATTGGGAGAATGTAGACACAGACAATGTTTACATTTTTGTTTTTATTAATTTGTAGTTTTGAGATAAGAATTTTAGCATTATTGAACTGGGGTGGTTGTTGGGTGTCTATGCTGACAGACTTGTAAAGTATGGCTACCCCACCACGGTGGTACGTCTAGTTGAAACATATTGTACTCTGGTGGCAGAATCTCATGGTCCTTGGTGGCAAGCTTTAGCCATGTTTCGGTTGGGCATAATATATCTGGGGAATGAACAGCTAAGAGGGCATGCAGGTGCTGAGTTTTGTTATTTATGCTCCTAATGTTTAGATGGCAGGCCAGCAGTGAGTTAGGAGGTCTATTTGTTGGAGCCATGGTGGTAGGGGATACAGTAAGGGGATTAGGGTCAACAGGTGGGGATGGACCAGGATTTGGGTGGATGTTGCTGTCCTTTGTGAGGTTGTAATGTATCCTGAGTATGAGTTTTTTAAGATTTTGAATAAAGTTTTGTAATAGTCTCTAGTGTTAGTACTAATGCAACTAGGTCCAGTAAAATGGCAGTATTTAGGGGTTAAGGAGGTAAGCATGACGGGAGTGAGTAAGGGTGCATTATTATCTGTTGTAGATGGGATGGATGTTTGGAATTTAGGGTAGTGGAAATCTGGGTGACCCTAACATTCATAGGCAGTTAGGAGATATGGGATGAGTAACAGGGGTAGAAGTAGAGTTAATAAGACTGTTTTGGGTGCTAGCATACCTAATGAATGAAACTTGAAACTTAGGCAAAAGGAATAGTAGAGCTGGAAGACTGGTGGTATCAGGTTGAGAGTGGTGCTGTTGAGTGACAAGTTGTTACTGATTGGTTTAAAAAAGTGGGGTGTGGTCTAGTACCAATAAATGTAGCAGCACCAGGGGTGGGAGGAATTTGGGGGCAGTGTGGGGTGCGATGCGAGCCCAAGTGAAGCGAGGGCAAGCGGAGCAGGGATGAACCAATGCCTGTACTAAGTTGTAGCAGTTTAACCTGCTTGAGGAAAGAGGGGGGTGTGGGAAAAGAGAAGGCAGTAGGCATGGTTAGAGGGATACCTTGATTGACTCAAGATACCACACCAGAGATAATTTGAATGTAAGGGCTTAAAATCTGCACTCAGCACTTTAATGTTACTTGCACTCAGCACTTTAATTTTACTTATGTTTAGCAGGAAAGACAGACCAACAGTATACAATTTTGAGGATTTTTACAAGGGTTACTTGTTCAAATGTCAGACAAGTAAATAAAACTTTCAACAGGAATCTATGTCTGAGTGTTAGAAAGCCAGAAAGGTATAGGGTATACTTGTAAAAATTAGGGTGAGGGAGACAAATGTAAGAGTCAGTGTACTTCAGTTACAGGGGAAGGAGGCAAACACTCAAGTAGAAAAGAGCCCTATGGCTGACTTGCTTAATTCCACAGCACTGTAAGAGAAAGCTTAACAAATTCTTTGTATATGTGTAACTTACTCTGATTAATTGCTGGGAGAAACATTTTTTGTTGTGGTGGCCAATTGCAATCCTGTAGACGTCGTTATGCAGGAGCTGCAGTATGTTAGTGTAGGTAAATGTAGAGTTCAATCTGATTAATTGCCGGGAGAAACATTTTTTGTTGTGGTGGCCAATTGCAATAGTCTAGACACCGTTATGCAGGAGCTGCAGTATGCTAGTGTAGGTAAATGTAGAGTTCAAACGGAGTCACACCACTATGGATGGCTGTAGTAATTTCAGAAAGAAAGATACATATTATTTTCATTTTTTTAACAAACAAACAAACGTGAATATCTTTACAATAAAACAAGATGCCAGGGCACCATTAACTGTAAAATTTATTCAGGATGTAAATCTGTTTGAAGTGAATTCTGTCTCATACATATTAATAGTCTATGTTTTAATGGGGAAAATATGATAATGAAGTGTTTTTGCTATATTTCTTAGCAAAGGTGAATAACTGAAGCAAACCATGATAGCAGTATACTACAAGCATAAAAGCTGATCACTCAGTTATCAACAAATTGGTAACTGTTTTTTATAGATATGCTCAGAAGTGTTTCTGATACTTTTTGTTTCACACAAGATTGTACATTTAGCATTTTTAGTACTACTCTAAATTGGAAACAGACAATTCAGTTGTAAATAATGGGTCATTAACTAATAATTGTTCTACTACAGTTGCTAACTTGTCAGCATTGTTGGGATCACTTTGCAAAACCCACTTTTTCACAGTACTAGGTAAAGTTCTTTTAAGTCACTTCAGTGTTAGGTCTAATATTTTCATTTTCGTCTTATAAGAACTTAACCATGTATACCATAGCATTATAATATGTTTTAAATCAGAAATATTAACTCTTACTGGTTTGTCAACATTAAAAGTCTTGTTATGAAATGTAGCTTGTATATCAGAAGTTACCCCAGCCCCAGTTCAAAATTCCTTTTCTACATTTTTCAGTCAGTGCAAAAACTCCTTTTTAAAAGCTTTTTATAGCCATGAAATCAGTCCCTTCCATGTCCATACAGGTTTTCAATGCTTCTCTACTAGTTAAAAAGAAACAGAGAAAGATATAGCCCATTCTGAGTTATCCCATTTTTGTGAAATATCTTTCAAAAGTTACTAAATAAGACTTAATGTCGTCATCTTTGCTTAGTTTCTTCATGGCAGAAAAAAACTCTTGTCAGATAAGTGAGCACAGAACAGCTAATAACAGTCACTCCCAGGAAAAGGTTTGATTAATATATTTTCTCACCTGTGATTCTTATTTCCAACAACATGACACCAAACTGCAGAAACAAAGCAGGTTTCTTTACACAGCATCTGTCATAGAAAGGCACTTTTCCTGCCTTTACAAATTTCACCGGAAAAGCTAGCCAAATAATTTCAGCAACTGGCAACAGAGAAATGGCAATGATCTGCTATCTGGCAACTTCTTGACTAAACTGGTCATGGATACACCACCAGTGTCAACAGCTTTAACCATATAGAAGGGGCAAGACATAAAAACATGCTTATTTTTCAATGTGAAATGAAAGAGCCCATGTTGTCTTCTCACAGTCAATCATAAATGTATTTATATTATTTATGTGATATTTAGATGCAGGTTCTAATTCCATCCATCCATAACCCCTTTTCCCATTTTTACACATGGGGTCAGGGGGAGACTCTTCAATAGTGACAATCATCTAGATTGAAGGTTTACACCACCAGGTGGCTACCCTGCCACGGCAATTCATCCTTACCACACACACATAGCTAGGGCCAAATTAAAGTATCCAATCCACTTGCCTTTGGAATGTTGGAAGGAAACTGGAGCACCCAGAGGAAACCCATGCAAACACAGGGAGGACTTACAGACTCCACATAGAAGGCACCCCATCCAAGAATCGAACTGGAGAACCTCTTGCTGTGAGGTGACAATGCTAATCACTGCTCTGCCCTTATTCTTTAGTGATAATTCCTTCCCATTTTGTTCCATACAGACTGAGTCTGTAGGCTATAGTTCACAGCAGCAGGTCTCAGTTAGTCTTTCTATAGGACACATCCAGTGTATACCCTAAATGGACCAGCCAACTCCAAGAATCATGAATTTTCAGGAAAAGCTCTTGCTGTAATCCAACAATGTCCCAAACTTCAGAAACTGACTTCCTGAATTCCTGATTTCACCATACTTTTAAATACAATGCAGATAAGGTAATGGGAAAGTAATAGCCTGTCTAATATAATCAATTATCTCAGTAGTTGTTATGAGAAACTTTAAGACAGAAGTTACAATTTGGATATATTTAAAAGTGTAGCCCACATTTTACATAAAAATATATCACAGATCTTACCAAAATGTGAAGCAAAAGTAACCAAAATATTTGTAAATATGGATATAACTACTTAGAACTGTTACAGTGAAGTTGTTGTAAATAACGCACTGCTACTATAAGAATGTTTCTTTGCCTCATTGACTGTTTCTTTAAGATATGAGAGAAGTCCTGCTGTAGAATCCAAAGCAGGTTTTATGTAATGAAGAAATGAATACTATATAAAATGAAAACTAAAGGAAGCTCTTGCACTGTGTTGCTTGTCTGTCTTGGAGAGGGATTTGATGTGTAGAACAATGACTCAGAAAAATAGAGACATCAGAAGCAAAGAAAGACCTGGAAGAAGAAGAAGATGAGAAAATCCACCACTGGACCAGTAATCAAGCAGCCTCAATCTTTACCACTGGTAACAGTGAATGACGTACACTGGGAGGATGACAGGTACACATACAGTATTTCCAGACGCAGCTGTCTGCATCAAGTGCAATTTCCCTTAGCACACAGAGACCACAGTCAGTCTGGGCCTGGTTTCTCCCTCTTTCTCCAGATCCCCAATAAGACTCCCCCAGTGGCACAGCTATAGAGTTGAGATCTCAGCTAAGTGGCCAAGCCAAGACCTGCAGCACCCTCTCTGTCCAACCAGTGCTTCATGTCCCTGCCCAAGCAGCTGACACACACACTCTTTGAGGTTTGATTTATACACACACACCTGGGAAAGGCTGGCACAGGTTTACTAGCTATGCCCCTTTTTACCTAGTCTATAATGTAGTTATCACTGCCACCAGCCAGCTGTTTATCAGCTACTTTAAGGCCCTTAACAGAAGGTGTCCAGTCTTACTGTGTAATGTTACTATCAATACAAATGGTAGTTTGACCAAGAGCAAGGCTATTAGGTATAGCCCACACAGTGACACCAAATAAATATGCAAGTACTCTCAGAACTTATTTCTACACACATCAGCCACAGTGAAAGGTTTAAATATATTTAATAATAAATAATAAAAGAACAAGACAATACTAAATATATATTTACGGTGACATCACAGTTCAATATCACAGGAAATATTTAAAACAACATAGCAGGACAGTCTCAAATAAAGAAATAAAAATATCTAAGCTAAGCTTTGCTATATTTCTGACTATATCTAAGAGAATTGCTAGAACCTAAGAACTTACTACAGAGCAAGGCAAATGTGCGGTGAATGGGTCTTCTTGTTAGGTCCAAGACCGAATACAGAATGTTGTGTCTCTCTCAGAGAGTTCTCACATTAATATCTCAAATATTACTGTTGGGATAGCTTGCAGAATGACATCATTTCTTGTTATCTGACTTCTAGTCTACAGGCCCAAAACAACCATTAATGGCAGCTGGTACCATTTAGCATCTACCTGTAAAAATACATAAAATACATAAACAAGGGCTTTTCCTCAGATCTTTGGCAAATGCTAGAAGTCATAAAACAATAAAACACTTCCAAGACAATACAAAAAGCTTCTCAGCACAGACATTGTGTCTTCTTGCTGATAAAATAATTTAATTTCAGCTATTTTTCTGAAATTTACTAGACTGAGGTTAACCTCCTGTGTCCCAGTTTCCACTGTTAAAATATAAACACTTAAACAGTTACAATAATGTATGTACATTTATGTTCTTTTCCAGTAGGTTACACTGTGGTTACATCTTTAAGCTCAGTACTTTACAAAATACCTTTTTTAACACAAGTCTATAGAGACCAGTTTGATATACACATGACATACAGTTGTAATACATTTGTAACACAAGCATCTTGTATAGATCATGTTGATATTCACAAATGACATATGATTATTTACAAAACACCAGACAGCTGTGCTGGCAGTATCTCCTTTCATCACAGAAGACACTAGGAGGGAGCTGAAAATTATTCCTGTTATACGCATCCAGGAGATACACTTTTGAGATGCTCAGAGAAACACACAACTAAGAGACTATAGGCCAACTCTATCAAATTGTATTGAAGTTACTTGCTTTTGTTAGGCCATAACACATTTTATTTTGGAAAAAAACTGCACCAATTTACAAATACCTGCTAATCCTAAACCTGTAACTTACCTTAGAAAATCACAACCACTACATTATACAGTCTCAGACACACACACCACATGCATGCAAAGCAAAATCTATTCCCTTACCTAACCCTTACTCTAACCCTAACCTACAAACACTCACACAAATACCCCTATCCCAAACCCTCACTTACCTTACCTCAAAACATTCAATCTTACGTCCTCAAAATATCAAACATCTGAAAATACAGTACACGATAAGACAGAAAATGCATATAAATCTGTCAATGAAAATGAACATTTAACAGATCATATCACACTCATGTCTGTGTTTATGTGTATACATCCATCCCCCTTACATTTTCCTCACTTGAAGTCTAATGAACCACCACGTATTTACCTTAATTCTTCTTCAGTAACTGTACAGCCACTGAGTATGCATAAGTGTACTGTTGTCTTCCTATTGGCCACCTTATTGTTACATAGTGCATCAACCCCTATTTCTATAAGGTTCATGCTTAAAATCTCCCACTAATACCAGTATAGAGATATTGACTTTTAAAGCCCTCTACTTTTAATTCTTAAAACTAATCTATGCACTGCAGTCTAAGCCTGAAGCTGCTTCACTCACAGCATAAGCCCAAAAGTCCCTCATTCATTTAATTTGGGGAGAGTCGTAATAATGAGTTACCTATAATAAAACAATACCAATTGGGTTATGTGACTTTTGGAAAATATAGCCTGAACATTGGGGTCCAAAACTGACAAATAGAATATTGGGCCCCCTACTATCTTCTCTCCCATCCCTTACTCATTTCTTCTTCTCACTTTGTAGAGCTAACCAAATTCCTGCAATGGGCCTGAAACAGCTCATCCTTAGGATATAACCCTACATAAGACAAAGAAAAAAACATAGGGTCAGCACTAGATTATCCCACAAGGCACCTGGATGCATAAGGAATGAATAATTTGGTCTTAGCAAGCCCCAAACAGCAGAGTCTTGTGTTTTCTTAGGGTTTTCCCTGCTATACACTAAGTGCTACTTTGAATGTCATGCTTCCTGCAGTGATCTGTCATCTCACTGTCACTTGTTTTATTTATGTGTCTTCCAGATCTTTTCAAACTTGATCACATTTAAAACTAGTAGATATTTGTGATGTCATACCATATGTATCTTCCACATCTTTTCAAACTTGCTCATTTTTAAATATTAAAGTAGATAACAATTTGTGATGTCATACCAACCCAGGAACAGTCAAAGCAACTTCACTTGGTTTGTGTCTTAAGAGTATATGATGTCCACTGATTAACGTCCAGAGTCTTGCAAATAATTATTTTCAAATGTCTTGAACTTCTTAAGATTCGTTTAATCAATGCAACAAAAACCTGTCTCAAAGCAGACTCAGCAGTGTCTCCAGCAATTTATCATAGGTTCCAAAGAGCAAGATGTGACAGGGCATGAATATGCTCTGTTGGACAGGGTCCTTCTCTTTGTAAACCTTAATACGATATTCAGCATTAGAACAACCTCCTTAAACATTAAGAATTTTATCCCAACAAAGGCAGAACTAAAGAGATAGTTTGTGAATCATTAAATAATAGGGGTAACTATTTATATCCCCTACTGATAAACTACTACTGAAGCTACTTCTAACATTTTCAAACAGATAACCATCTACCTGAGCAAGCATAATGCCATTCTATTGGCAGACTTCATTAAAGGTTTTTCAAAACCTCCAATCAGCACAGCCTGGAGCAAATAAGCCAAATCCTGAGATTCTTAGCATACCCCAATTCGACAGTGGAGGAGAGGGGAGAGGAGAGGAGACTTGGAAATAACAAAAAGGACACACAACATTCTTCATGGAGCAATCCTGCCTTCATCTCTGAGCTGTCATTTATTTGTTATTTTCAATTTTCAGATAGAACTGCCTGTCCCCTGCCATGTAAGAAATATCATTTGACCATCATGTCTCTGCAGTAGATCAGAAAGCCTTCTATGTAGCTCATTTAATTTCCAAAGGAATCTCTTCCAGATCCAGAAAAGTCTTAATTCCCCTTTACTTGTAGTTAATCAGACTCATTATTGAATATAATGAACCTTTTCACTTGTATTTATCCTACCATCTCACTCAACTTGAGAGACCTTAGAGATTCATAATTAAAAAGCTAGTGGCCTCAGAAATCTTAGTTATCAAGCATAGACTGGCAGCCCTCTATCTCTTATAGACACCTCCATGGAGATTTGTGCATAGCATTTCAAGACATAAAAGACCCAACCCTCTCTGAACTCCTATTCCTTCACAGAACACATGGTACTTCATATAAGTGTTAAAAGGAACTAAACCTTCATCAATAGTTAAATGTGACATGTTGACATGACAGACTCATAACTCAACATATCCCTCACCTCTGGAGCAAACTTCTACTACATGTCAAACACAGTAGCACCTCTGCCACTCTCAAGGTAAACCTAGATAATTGCACAGTCAGCCTTAGGTTCTCCCCTCATCTACCTTGCCTTCCTTTTTGAATGGATTTTTTGAGCTAAGCTTATAATGGTCTGCAGACTGATTACCTAATACATACCTATGAACTTGTAAGACCTTCCGTTCCCAGTTATCATCTTTCTTTCTCCTTCTGGTGTTAGCAGCATGTGACTAGACCACAGTCCTAGGACTAGATAGTCTGGACACATGTTATGAACACCTGTTCAATGATCCACTGCCACTGAAAGATACATTCTACCACTGGAAAGCAATATGGTTCTACTTATACCATGTCAAACATATTATGCCATTGCAAAAGGTCACAGCTCAAATAAATGGACCGTTGAATAAAAAAGTAGTACAAATAATCCACAGCAACATACAACAGACCAACCAATAGATTCATAGGTTCATAGAGTAGTACTAGACTAACTGCCCTTGCGAGTCATTTTAAGCCTAGCCAATTAGCCCTTGTGAGACTCAAACTCTGTACCTTCAGTTTGTAAGGCAATCACCTTAACCATTAGGCCACCTTAATGATTTAGGAAGCCACAACAAACAGGTAGAAACCAAGTTTATTAAACAGTTAGCACTTTCGTAGTGAAAAACATCACTTCATCATACCATATCATTACTTTTAACAAAGAATGAATAAATACTATTCACAATAGAACTGCAACCAGTCAGAACAAAACAAATAATTAACTCATTCATTATTGAATATTCCAAAACTGACATTGACATAAACCTATTCTCATAACATAGCAGCGATGATAGCTATATCTAGTAATAAACATACATTTAACTCTATAAAAACAATAATAAAAAATAATAAAAATAAATGCTCATAATTACTTATTATTTAAAAAGCATCCTATTCTTCAGAATAGCTTTCAGGGGAATTCTATCATTCAGTCCCTTTGCTCTAGCCACCCTTAATCTTGTGATCCATCTAGTTTCAGAAGTTTCTGTCTTATTAACCACATCACCATCCCATTCACTATCACAAACCTTCTCTATCACAAGAAACCTGAAAAAATGTGAGGGACCACAAACAGAGACATGTTTAGCTACAGCATTTGTCAAAACTGCATTTCTAATATTTAAAAAAATTCTCCCTAATCCTGAATTTCACTTTCCTGTTGGTCTTATTGTATTTATTTATTTATTTGCTTTTATTGACCTGGAAAGTCCACTGGGCTGAAATGAGCCCATTTTCAGTGAAAGCCCAGGGACAAAAGCTCCATAACAGAATACAAGATAATATAAATATATTAAACAAGAGTATCTAAAATATAGCTAAGTTATAAAAAGGTGTATCAAACAGGAGAATAACTTGGAACATTGGACAATTCAATGGCTGTTAGTTAAGAAGTAAATTTTTATTTATGGCAGGGTATCAATGTATAAAGAGTTTACAGATAATACAGATAGGCCATACACATATACAATAATATAATGCATTTGAACAGATGGACTATTCAGAGTATACCTTATATAGAATGCATAAACAAGAGTAGGTAACTACCATAATTTCCATATGCCAATTGAGGCAAAATTTGGTATAGATAGATTTCCAAGGATGACATATTAAGATGGGAGAAAGAGGTGAGTGTTGGGTTTAAAGAGGTCAATCAGGAAATCAGGTTATTGAGGAGTTGAGGATGGTACATGGGTTCATAGGTTGGTATTAGGCTATCGGCCCTAGGGCCTATACAAGCCTAGCCATAACAATTCCCTGGCTATTTCTTCCCATACTATTTACTTCCCTGGAAGAGCCATTGAGAAGAGCGATATTGATGTAAAGACTTTTTGAATACAGGGGCGCTATTCATGATATGGAGATGAGATGGAAGAGCATTCCACAGTTTGGCTACAGTGAAAGAGTAAAGATACTGACCTGTGGGGAGTTTTGGTCTATTTACTTGGATTTGAGACTGATTTTCAGATCTGAGATGCCGGTTTGGTTGATAGAAAGTTAGGAGGAGGGTGAGGGCTGGGCATTCCATAGGTTTGTATATAAGTTTGTGTGTTGTAGATAGTTGTATATATGTGAGGTGTTGTGGTAGTTCAAGCCAGTTCAAGGATTGTAGAGTGGCAGTGACGGGAAGAAAATTTGCACCGGTGTCCAACTTAGCAATTTTGTTGTAACAGGTGTCCATCTTATGTTTTAAACATGACTGGATGTTTGTGAGAATGGGGACACTGTAGAGGAGACAGGGTAGGAGAAAGGTACAGGTAAGTGTTTTTCTAGTTGAGTAGTTTAAAAAGTGTTTATGTCTGTAAAGGGTACCAAGTTTTTGGTGTTTTTTTTAATGTTATTGTAGATGTGTTGGTTGTAAGTTAAGTTATCATCCACGGTAACACCAAGTAACTTGGTATGGGGTACTATCTCTATGGGGGGTTTGTTAGAAGAGTAGATGATAAAGTTTGATTGTTAAGAGTGGTGGGTTTTTTGGGTGTAAAGATCAGGAGTTTGGTTTTATTGGGGTTAAGGGCAAAGTGGTTATTGGTCATCCAATTTTCTGTAATGGAGCAAGCGTTTTGGGTCAAGATCAGAAGTTCAGTTTCTGAGGTTCTGTCTCAGATAATAGTGTAATCATCTGCATATTGTACTACAGATCCATGAGTGATGGCAGAATGAAAGTTGTTATTGAAAAGACTGAAAAGAAGGGGGTCCCAAGATAAATCCTTGGGGAACTCCGGTGGCAGTAGTGAGAAAAGGTGAGAGGGAGTTTCACCATTTGGTAAATTGTTGTCTGTTTGTGAGATAGTTTGTACACCAGTCAAGAGCGGAAATGGACATACCTAGGTGTGAGAGCTTAGAAAGGAGGAGAGAATGGGAGCATCAAAGGCCTTTGAGAGGTCGAGGAATAGCACAGAGACAAGTTTACCATCATTACAGCTGAGGTTGACAGTATTCAGAAAGGATAGGAGAGCAGTTATAGTGCTGTGACCAAGTCGAAAGCCATGCTGACTGGTTGCTAGCAGTTGGTTTTGGAGTAGAAAGTCATAAGTTGGGTTTGAATGCATTTTTCCATTATTTTAGAGATGGGGGATAGTATGCCAATAGGGCAGAAATTTGAGATTTCTGTGTTGTTGCCACCTTTATGTAAGGGTATGATGAAGGCTTTTTTCCAGATGGAAGGTACATAATATTCTTGAATAGATCTGTTTATGAGAATACTGATGGGGTAGCTGATGGATTTGGCTGATATTTGTAGGTACTCAGGGGGTAGGTTACCTGGGGCAGTACTTCTGGGTTTGAGTTTTAGTAAGAGATTAGCTGTAGTGGAAGTAGGAATCTTCTCTACATAGAAAGCTGAACAGGCATTACACACTGCTCAATACACCACATTAGAATTGCATTTGGTACAAGGGAAGGTCCCTTGCCTAGCAGTTACTGAAGAAGCTCCTGTGCTTCCTTTAGGATAACATGGTAGTTTCCTGAGTGATTCTTTAATCTTGAATAAAAAATTAAGCCTATCCCCTACTATAGTTCTAATATCAGAGTCATGTGTCAAAATCTGCCAGTATTTTTTAACTACATCAGTTACAATATTAACATTATTAGAGAAATAGGTCGGTACATCTATCGGTGCCTTCTTACTCTGCTTAACCTTCTCAGGAGTACCCCCATCTGAGGAAAAATTAGGTTTACCTATTCCATCCCTAATAGTCGCTACCTCATCCAGAATATTGTTAGTAGCGATATCAGTGTATCCCCTCTCTGCAAACCTATCCCCGAGATCTAATAATTCTGCCTTAAAATCACCATCACTGGCTGTCAGTCTAGAGACTCTCAGTGCCTGTCCTTTGACCACATTCCTGAAGACATGTTTAGGGTGCATGCTTCTCCTATGAAGCAATGCATTCCTATAGCATTCCTTTCTTTATATCTTGGTAACCAAACCCTTGTCATTATTCTTAAGAATCTTTATGTCTAGGAAATCAATCTTCGTATATGAACTATTCAGATCAAACTTAAGAAACGTTTTACTGTTAATTTCTCAATGAAAAAATTCTAATTCAGACTGCAAAGCCATAACAAAAATGGTTGTCAACAAAATGCCTATAAAACATTATTTGATTCCATCTATTTGACTCAAAAATATAAACCCTTTCCCAAGTGGCTATAATCAAATTAGCATAACTATTGGCACTTGAAGTGTACACGGCCACTCCATCCTTCTGTAAGTATAAATTATGAGCAAAGAGCATGACGTTGTTTTCAAGTACTAATTCCATGAGAAAACATATTAAGTCTATACATCTATGTTCAGAAGTCCTATCAGAAATCAAATATCGTGCAAGCACCTCAACACCAGTATCATTTGGAATAGATGTAAATAAAGAATGTACATCTAAAGTCACTAATAAAAGAGAATCATAATCCATATCACAACGCAACATGAATTCATATAAGTCCCCCCAAAACTCTTTTGAGTCTTTCAAAATAAACTGATTCCTATCCACAATCGGTCTCAAATATTTTTCAATGTAAATTGACAAAGATTCAGTGGACCAGTTATGCCCAGAGGCTATAGGTCACAATGAAGGACACATGGAATTTTTATGAATTTTCAGGAGTCCCTGTATGACGGGAGTCAAAGATTTAGGTACTTTAAAATAATTATATAAATCTACATTAATTTCCTTATTAAGGAAACATTCATATAAAACATCTAACCTTTTAACACAGTAGGTCCTTTGCCACCCTCAAGGTTGTTGTGTCTTTTGGCTTTTCCCGGTTAGGGGTCGCCACAGCGGAACTCCGGTCCGCTAATGATTGGCAGTAGATTTTTACATGCCGAGTTGCCAGCCCTGATGCACAACCTTCAATGAAGGTACGCCCATTCATGCATGTCTCCACACAGAAGACGCTCTAGCTGAGAATCGAACAGGGCAACGTACATAATTGCATTGTCAACCTTAGGTTCTCCCCTCATCTACCTTGCCTTGCCTTCTTTTTTGAATGTTTTTTTTAGCTAAGCTTATAGTGGTCTGCAGACTGATTACCGAGTACATACCTATGACGTTGTAAGACATTTCATTCACAGTTATCATCTTTCTTTCTCCTTCTGGTGCTAGCAGCATGCGACTAGGCCACAGTCCTAGAGACTAGAGAGTCTGGCACATGTTATGAATACATGTTCAACGATCCGCTGCCACTGAAAGATACATTCTACCACTGGAAAGTAATATAGTTCTACTTATACCTTGGCAAACATATTATGCCATTGGTAAGATCCTTTATTAAACCGAGAAATAGGCCATGGGACAGCTATAAAAATAAACAGCAGTGTGAAAAACTGAAGTAATTATAAGGAAGAAGAGGATACTTGGAAAACAATCCATTAGACTAGTCAAGTCATCCTCCTACAAGAAAAGCCAAACAAAAAAGCAACCAACTTGCCTAATTGCCCTCTGAATGTCTAGCAAGAAATTTAATTCTTACCAGGGAAAAATATCAGTTATCCTAAGTTCAACTCAACCTGGAAAGTCAAACATCATGAGCCTAAGCTTTATCTGAGGCCTTCTGAAGTTTTTTTAACTTAATGCATAACACTCTGGCAAGGGAAGGAAAATAATACAGTAGTGGTGAAAACCACTGCTACCTGCTTATATATACAAGTTCTGAGGTCATTCTATCACTGTAGAGAACATCCCTGGTACACCTGAACTTTGACCTTCTGAGGAAAAGCTGGCCAGTCACACACTAATGACTGTACAAATGAGCGTGAATCACTAGTTATTTTGCAAATAACCCCCACCCCCCACACACACACACACACACAAGCAAACATATATCAATTATGACTAATTGTAGCCAGTGACCATTTTTTCTGAGGACTCCTGAAATGTGATAGCTGACTTTTAGATCCATGTCAGAGATTTTTTTTTTTTTTTTGGATTGAAAAGAATTGTCTCTGCTATGGGAAATTCCCTTCTGAGCAAGTTACAAAAACATTCTTCTGCACCATCTCGTATTTTTTAGCCCCACTTTCTCTTAGTAAAATGCAAACACACAACTGTCGTGTTTGTTTTTGTACAGAAGATACCTTATACATTTCAGCCCTGTATTTATAATACCAGGATGGAAATAAACATTTCAGTTGAATAGTAATATGTTTAGGACACTTTTAGGACTATTTTACAAGTAAACAGTTAATAGAATTAACATTTCCTTGTTACATACGGCTCTAAGGTTCTTCATGCAGTTCTATACTGATTAGTACAACTGCTCAATTTTGTAAGCAGTTATGCCCATAAAGAAAGCTTATGAACAGTGTGATATTTTAAATGAGTTAAATTGTAAGAATAATTAAACGTAATACAGGTGTTACTACATGAGATTTTAAGGTGTAATACAGCAGTTTAGAATGGTACAGTATGTTAAATGTGAAGCCCTTGACAAACATGTTCTTACATGCATATGTGTTATAGTTTCATTCTGAGGCAAGTGAGTTTCGACTGATGTTAACTGAAAAAAATAGTTGGCCATCACAACAAGGAAAGCTTTGTAGGCTCTCAGCAGCTGTTAGGGAATAACCTAGAATGATCATTAACCAAAGTGGCAACAGGAAAATTCTATGAAACTAGAGTAGAGGAAGTCTGTTTTTTCTTCTCAAAGACTAAACACAGTGGAGCTGAAAAAAAAATAATATGGACTGTTTGGCTTGCATTAGCCTTACTGTTCATTCATTCATCCATTAATTCATTCTGAAAATACTGATACTTGTGTCTGTATGAGAAAGGGAACTATATGTCTTATTTACTCTATAAAATTCTTAAGACTATCACTAAAAACTTTGTAATACATTTTCAGAGGCTAATACTGTCAGGGCTGATTATCATATGCAATAAAAATCAGGGAGACAAACAAATCAGCATGATCTATTTATGCTTTTAAGAATGATTCTTGTCTTTTAATACATTAATACATGTAACAAACTGTAATTTCTCATTCGATTCTTAATTTTTATGCAGTTCAAAACAAGTAAACAACACTAAAGATTACGCATCATTGCTTATGGAATATTAACAAAAAACTAGGTACTTTCCTCCTGTTGATCAGACTGGGATTTCCACGTCTCAAGAAATTTTGTAGCACTTTTTTTCTTTTTTTAGGCAACAACAGATTAGGTTACAGTGAAAGTTTAAGGCAATGGCAAGAACAACATTTGTTTCATTTTAGAGGGCAATTTTACTGCCTTTCAGACCAAACTCTTTTCTGATATAACTCTACTCAGACATTTTTCCTTCTTATATTTTAAAATAATAGCAGTGAATGCAGAAACAAATCAGTTTACAAAGATTTCAGCATCCAGTGATCAGCATTTCTTTATAGAAACCAGAAAGAAGAAAAAAAAAATTAAGCTTATTTCCTGCCTTTCTTGTTAAGTGGTACAGACTATTTGTAGGCTTCTGAGCCCCCAAGCCCTTCTGTGTTTGAGGGAAGCCTTCTAGCTTGTTTATTTCTTATAACTAGCCAGTTTTCTAGTTTCAGCACTCAAATCTGTTTCTTTGATCTCAGCACTTGTTCAGAAAAAAAAAAAAAAAAAATTTCATCTGCTTTTACTGTACTTGTGTTTTTACCTACTTCTTTTTACTTTTGCATCATCTTAAAATACTCAATTGTATTTATTACTGCTTGGTGTAACTCATTCTAAGCCTTTTGGTTTAAACACTTGGGCTTCGGACCAGTTCGTTGTTTTGCACTGAGAGGGTTTGTGGTCTGCACTGTTGTGGCAGAACAGGTAGCTTACATCCTTCTAGGTTGAGAACTGCTGATTGAGGGCTCAGTGTCTGTTATTCTAAAAGTGTATTAATTCTGGTTTAAGCACTTGGGCTTTCAAGCCAGTTATTTTACATTAAGAGGGTTCGTGGTCTGCACTCTTGTGGGAGGAGAGGCTGGACTCTGCCCTTCTGAGCTGGGAATTTCTGGTTAAAGGCTTATAGTGCATGCATATCTGAACTGTTCCTTACTGAAGTTGGTGCGCCTTGTTTGCTGTGGCATAGACTGGATTCGGGCCTGCTGGATCTAGCTTTGTTTGTGTAACTTGAGCACTAATCCAGACATTCTCTAAAGTATTCAATGGTATTTATTACTGCTTGGTTGTAACTTGATTAAAGTGTAGCTATCATTCAAGTCTTTTGGATTAAGCACTTAGGCTTCAGAACAGTTGTTTTACATTAGGAAGGTTTGTGGCAAGCACTGTGGTGGCAGGACAGGTAGCTTTCATCCTTCTAAGTTGGGAACTGCTGATTGAGAGCCCAGTGTCCAAGTGTATTAGTTCTGGTTTAGGCACTTGGGCTTCAGGCCAGTTATTTTACATTAAGAAGGTTCGTGGTCTGCACTCTTGTGGGAGAAGAGGCTGGACTCTGCCCTTCTGAGCTGGGAATTTTCTGGTTAAAGGTTTATAGTGCCTGAATATTTGAACTGTATCTTACTGAAATTGGTTCACCTTGTTTGCTCTAGCATAGACTAGATCCAGGCCTACTGAATCTAGCTTTGTTTATATGCTTGTTGTTTGTTTGCTTGTTATTTCCCTGGAAGCTAATTCCACCTAATACGCAACTTCTCAGCGCTTCTGTGGATCACTAGTGATATCTGCATTGCTTACTGTACTTATTTCCTTGTTTCACTTGAAAGAAAGTTACTGTTTGTCGTTTTGCATTTAGTTACTTGTAACACATTGCACTCAAGTTACCTGGCACTTGCTCACTAAAGCAATTATATAAGTCAGCACTAAAAATTAAAAGCACTACACCCTCACTCCCCACTGGCCCTTGTTTTCAATTAAGGATTTCCCAATATTATTCTAGCATGTCCAAAGGTCAGTTGTCAATCTCCTCTCTGGTCCAGCTGGTGAATCTGGGAATCTTGAGGCAATGTTATAACTGCCTCATGTACACAGACAACCCTCTCCTCCTCCCACATAACACAAATACTTGAGAGATGCAGCTATTTAGCCAAACTGGAGGCTGAGCTCTCTCAACTCAGGACTGGCAAGACCAGACAGGAGGAGAAGGCAACTACACACACCACAAAACCAGCCTCACATAATGCTACCACTCCACTGAATCAAACACATAAACACACAAAGACATACTCAGAGGCTCTGAGTAAAATTTACCTAAACAGCAGAGGCCTCCAAAGCAGACACCCAAACAACTGCTACCTCAAGACACCCCACAAGCAACACATAAACCACAAAAGCAGTGTGCAAAGCAGTCACAGCCCTTAAGGCCAAATACAACACCAAACATACTTGTCATAGGTGACTCCATAGTCAGACACACTGATGTCCCACTCACCAGGCTGAACAAGGAGAGGGTCACAGTAAGCTGCCTATCGGGCTAGAATCCGCCACATAACACAAGCACTCGGGTCACTCCATGGCAAGTACAAATATGACACAGTCATTGTCCATGCTGGTGTGAACGACCTGAGACGCACCTCCCTGGACTACATGAAAAAGACATAGAGGAGCTCTCTGATTATGTAGCCCAGGCAGGTATGACCCTAACCCTGAGCAGTATCCTTCCTTCACCAAGAATGTTGCCACAATATAGAGACAAGATGATCAGCTTTAACAATTGGCTTAATGTCTGGTGTCATTCAAAGGGGATCCAGTGTCTGTCTGCCTGGGATGACATGCTTGACAAGCCACGCTGCTTCAAGGGACGGCTTGCACCTGTCACCCTGGGATTCCGGATATTGGCTAAGGCTCTTGCCACCCCATAGTGCCTTTTTTAGGCAAGGCTCAAATTCTAAACCTACCACCCTAGAAAACAAAAATGGGAAGAAACTGAGGGTAATGCTGCTCAATGCCAGAAGTCTAAATCTCAAAATGCACGCACTCGAGGCCCTTCTCAGTATGGAGAACATCGATGTCTGTGCTGTAACTGAAACCTGGTTCAAGGCTCCTGAGAGCACCCGGCACTATTAGGTTTTACCTCATATCATGCGTTCCGGCCCCAAAACCCGGACCACACCACAAAAGGAGGGTGTATCCATATTCATAAAGGATACTCACACCTCCAGGTTGGTGGCAACGCATAAGCTCGGAAACCATCCAGGTGCAACTAACCATAGGCAAAACTGCTCTACAAATTGTAGCATGCTACAGGCCACCCTCTCAAACTCAGGAACCCCACACAGCCTTCCTGAAGACACTGGAGGGTATAAATGTATCTCCAAACACCATCATATTGGGTGACTTCAACTACCGAATATAGACTGGGAACATTACTCAAGCCCTAACTTTCTAGCCCAACGGTTCCTGGAGTTCATAAATTCAAATGCCATGGAACAGCTAGTCACTGTTCCCACGAGAGGAGAAAATATACTAGATCTCATTGTCACAAACATGGGGACAAAATGCTCCACACCGGAAGTATATCCCTCATTGGTGAGATCTGATCATAAACTAATCTCACTGGAAATCCACATCCGCCCCACCCCAAGCAAAAGACCATAGTGAAGAACTTCTCTAAAGCAAACTTCACACTACTCAAGACTGGTGTGGTATCCTTCAAGGCCCCTGAGCCAGAGGAAACCACAACCCAAGCTGCGGAAGCCCTTACAAATGCCTTCTATGAACACCTCCAGGACTGCATGGATCAGGCAATCCCAAATAAAACCAAGACTCTTTCCACAAAGGGCAAACGTCCAGTCTGGTGGACCCCAGCCATTAACAAACTTTACAATAAGAGGAGAAAGCTATTACATGATAGAACAAAATCCATAAAAGGGAAGTCACCCCTGATCATTATTAGTAAAAAATACGAGCACTCATAAAATCAACTAAGGCCAATTTTGAGAGAAAAATTGCCATGGATTCAAAGGACAATCATAAGGCCTTTTTCAGCTATGTTAGGAACCTGGGTGGAAACTCCCAGATATGCTCAGAATTAGTCCAAAATGATACAAAAATCACTGAACCCACAGACATTGCCAACATACTGGCAGACAGGTTCAGTGCAAACTTCACCCCTCTCCCCTAAAGGAGAGATAACTATCCCAGCCGAGTGTAGCCTCCCGGACATCTCAAATGCGCAGGTGAAAGCTGCTCTCTCTAAAGCTAAAAACACAGCATCAATGGGACGGATGGTGTCCCCGGCTGTGTGCTACACGAGCTAAATGAGGAATTAAACCCGCACATAAGGCAGCTGTTTAATCTTAGCCTTACCACAGGATACGTGCCCAAGGAGTGGCGACGGCAACTGTGGTCCCACTCCACAAAGGCGGTGCCTCTACGGACCCTGGTAATTACCGCCCCATAAGCTTAACAAGTCTAGTCTGCAAAGCTATGGAGAGGATCATAATGGAGCTCATAAACAAAGATATAGGGGACTTGCAGACATTGGACCCGACCCAGTTTGGCTTTGTCAAGGGAAGATCATGCCTTTTGAACTTGGTTGACTTCTTTGAAACAGTCACCAAGGCCATTGATGAGGAAAGGCAGACCATACAGCCTACCTTGACCTTGCAAAGGCTTCGACACAATACCCCACTCGGGTATTGTAGAAAAACTTACCAGCTTAAATGTAAACCCATATGTCACAAGATGGGTTGCAAACTGGCTTAAGGACAGAACCCACAGGGTTAGAGTTGCTGGCGCTGTGTCAGACTCCAAGCCGGTCACAAGTGGTGTCCCACAGGGCTCGGTCCTTGGCCCCTATTGTTTGGCATCTACTTCTCAGAAGTACAGGCCAACACGGGAGGACTTTGACTGACAAAGTTTGCTGGCGACTGCAAACTGGGTGCCATAGTGGAAAGTGCATCGGTCAAGGATATCCTTCAGAAGGGACTCACGGAAACAGATAGCTGGTGCCAGAGCCATGGCCTGAAGTTAAACGCCAAAAAATGTATAGTCATACCCTTAGGGAAAAACAAGGTAACCCCAAGCTACCATATAGGTGGCAATCCACTAAGCACAGAAGAGGTTATCAGGGACCTGGGGACCCAGGTTGACAGTGGCCTTTCTTTGACACTCACATTGCTAAAGTGGTTAGAAAGACCTTCTACATTGCCCACCTGATCATGAAGGGATTCACATCCAGATCTAGTGAGGTCATTGTTCCCCTGTACTCTTCACTTATCAGACCAATGATCGAGTACAATGCCCCATTCGGGATGTATCTCACCCGACATCTGCAGCAATTGGAGAGACCCCAAAAGTTCCTCACCAAAAGGATAAAGGGACTCCAAAATCCGTCATATGCTGCCAGATTGAAGAAACTCCAGCTCTATTCAGTCGCATACCGTCTGCTCAGAGGTGACATGTGCCTGACATACAAGGCCATGTCCAACCCGGAATTAATGGACATGCTCCACCTCAAAAATCCAAATCCACCAAAACCACTAGAGCAAGCGACTTAAACCTTAGCACGGATATAAATAGGACGTGCTGGAGGGATAGATTTATCACTCAGAGACTCCCTATGCTGTGGAATAAAATCCCGGTCCATGTGAGGCAGAGCACCTCGCTGACTCTGTTCAAGAGAAATCTAGACCTGTGGATGGGAGATCATAGGTTTACCCCAGGAATCATCTCTGTGTCACTGCTGGACAGAGGCACAACAAACTAATGGGCACAGTATTTTTTCATATAAGGGGTGGCGTAAGCCACAATAATTTGGGCTAGGCTTATAAATGCCTTAGGGCAGATAGCCTAGTATAAACCTATGAACCTATGAACCTATGAACCTTCTTATCCAGTGATAAATGTTTGGCACGGGAACTATACACTTCTACAAAAGAAATCCCTTAAATGCATAATGTTTATAAATGTTTGACTGCCGGCAAATAAGTAAGCACCTGTAAATAATATTTATGTATAGGTCCATGCATAACTCCCCTCACACACACACACACACACACACACACACACACACACACACACACACACACACACACACACACAGTCATTTACTCAGTCATTCGTTGATTCAAACTTAATAATTTACTAAGACTCAAACTTAGATAAGTTTAAGAAAGGCTGGGATGTCTTATTACATCTATAAAATATTGCAATAGTACAAAGGCAAAATCAAAAAAACATACTGATAAAAAGGGGCATTTTCACTTGTGTGGCAACCAAATGTGCAATATTATGTAAACAGAACTCTTCTTTCCAAATGTGCAGTGATTTTGCAATCAATTGTATAAGCAGAGGGAGCTTGGTGCAAAGCCCACTGTATGGGTTGTGGGGGTCTTTATACCAGACAAGTGGCAATTTCAATTCTGCTTCAGACAACTGTTTTCATTTCAAATTAGAATTTGAACAAAAGGTCAATGAACAAATATCCTAAATTGAGTAAGTACTAATCAGTAGAAACAGAAAGCAAACAGCAACACCACCACTCGAGTACATCTTTCATAATAATCACTTGGTCAGAAGGAAATGAGTGGATGACTATATTTAAAGTATTTTATTTTATTTATTTACATGTTAGGTGGATTGGTACTGGGAACCTTTATTAGTCATGATCCAGGTTAGGTAGTATAACACATTGCATAAGAATCATAAAATCATATATTAACTTTGAACAAAAAGAGACACCTGCAAAGTGAGACCAAGTAAATTAAACTTTAGCACTGCAGATATGTGCAAATAACCATATAATGTCACATAAATGAAAATAGGTGGTGAAATTAGGCCCTAATGACATGAAAATTATTACAAGTGGGACAACCAAACATGAGTGTAGAGCAGGTGTTTGCCCACTGAGAAGCATTACCCCAAGAATATTGTTTTAGATCAATTTTAGACCACCCCCCTCAACCCCTTCAACTCATAATTTTGAAAGTTACAAACACCTCTTGCACTGCCCCTCTTAGATTACAAAAAAAAATCCACAGTCCAGTCATGGATGTGCACTTTCCTACAGTTTCTGTAGCCAGTCTGGTGAATTTAGGCATCCTGAGACAATGTGGCAATTGTCTTATGTTTACTAACAGCCACCTTATTCATAAGCAGACTGACACAGTATGTGAGAGATGACATTATTCTATGTCTTTGGCGGCAAAGCTCTTGCATATAGACACCTGTTATTTCCAATCAGGTTGCCAGTAAAACACACACACACACACACACACAAACACTACACCTACTATGGATCAAATACATAAACTCACATAAGCTGAGGCTTCCCGTATGCTGTTCTCAGCAACATTTCAGTCTACAAAGACAACACTCTCCTGGACACACACAACCATATCACACAATGTCTCAACCTGTAAGCCCTTAAGGCAAACTACTGCACAACACAATATATTGGTTATTGAACACTCTACTGTCAGACAGACGGATGCCCCACTCACCAGACAGTGATGTGTCTCAGAGATTCCCCCTTCTCTGGAACAAACTCTCCATTTATGTGACGCAGAGCTCTTCCCTAAGCCTATTCAAATGCAATTCATACCAATGGATGGGAAATCACAAATTCACCCCTGTCTTATCACCTGTGTCCCTTATAGATAGGACAGCTTGTAGATGCTCTAAGGCACAGGTATATACCAAAGTTGTTCTAGTCCATGGCCATTGAAAAACTGGAAAAATGGGGCATGAATGGCTAGGCTTAAAAAAACTCTAGTTGTTTTTTTTTTTTTTTATTACATTTCTTAACCAGGTTGTGTCCGACTGGGCCAGAAGCCTGTTTTCAGCGGAGGCCCAGGGAGAAAAGCAACAGATACAATCATAAAGGATACAGCAATAATAGTACTTTATAAAGCAAATTTAGTTCACAATATGTACATTGTTGACATTATACAAATTCTCTGGTGGAGGACAAGCAATTTTTAAACTAATACAGAAGTATAAAGTATAAAGACAGTGTGTACAGTATCCATTCAGAGACAGTGAGTTAAATGTTATTTCAGATGTGAGTACAGTATGAGTCAGCAGAGATAGCAGATAGATGGAGGGAGTGTAGTAGAGGTTACTGTAAGATATAGGGTGGTAGGAAGAAAATTAGTCCAGAGGATAGCAGGAACAGATCCAGTGTTTGGCAAGGTAGTTCTTTAGGAGTTGGTGCCTGACCACCAGATATGTATAGACTCCACCTGTTGTAATTGGCCACCAGTTAAATTACCACCGAGGTCAGACTGGCAGGCAGCCAGCTAGTTATATGAAAAATACTTTTCAAAGACATGCAGTATCTTTTGGGAGCATAACAGAGTAGAGTGCCTGTTTGGAGATCTGCATCTAGCTTGCTGTGACAAAGGTGAGACTATCTTTGGTTTCCTATTCCTTTACATCACAGGTGGTGCTTCACATACCAGATTAAAGGAATTCACTCGTCATCAACAAATAAGTAACACATTCTCATGTGATCGATTCATATTTCAGTATCTTATCCACCTCTGGAATCAACGTTCACTATATGTCAAACAGAGTAGATCTACTTCTGGAATCAACATTCACTATATGTCAAACAGACTAACACCTCTCTTACCACCTTCAAGTTTCAGTGCGGCAAGGAGACACAATGTCTAAAACTACGGAGTTTTCTGTATTGTCTTGGAAGTGTTTTATTGTTTTATGACTTCCAACATCTGTCAAAGATCTGAGGAAAAGACAACATAAGCTAGAAGATCCATTCAACACATCTGCCTTGCTCTGTAATAGTACCTAGCTATACAAATTGCTTATGCTGCAGTACTCTCAAAAACCTCCTGCCTGAAGACTAAGGACCCCTTCCAGGTTT
Source organism: Protopterus annectens (assembly GCF_019279795.1). Classification (NCBI taxonomy): domain Eukaryota; kingdom Metazoa; phylum Chordata; order Ceratodontiformes; family Protopteridae; genus Protopterus; species Protopterus annectens. The sequence goes on along the minus strand of NC_056731.1, from coordinate 1,654,082,681 downwards.
CCAGCTGCATCTTCTCACTGCCTCCCAACCAGACACCTTCTCTAAGAGGAAGCAAGAAATAGTACCTAGCTATACAAATTGCTTATGCTGCAGTACTCTCGAAAACCTCCTGCCTGAAGACTAAGGACCCCTTCCAGGTTCCAGCTGCATCTTCTCACTGCCTCCCAACCAGACACCTTCTCTAAGAGGAAGCAAGAAATAGTACCTAGCTATACAAATTGCTTATGCTGCAGTACTCTCGAAAACCTCCTGCCTGAAGACTAAGGACCCCTTCCAGGTTTCCAGCTGCATCTTCTCACTGCCTCCCAACCAGACACCTTCTCTAAGAGGAAGCAAAAAATAGTACCTAGCTATACAAATTGCTTATGCTGCAGTACTCTCAAAAACCTCATGCCTGAAGACTAAGGACCCCTTCCAGGTTTCCAGCTGCATCTTCTCACTGCCTCCCAACCAGACACCTTCTCTAAGAGGAAGCACGAAATACCTAGCTATACAAATTGCTTATGCTGCAGTACTCTCAAAAACCTCCTGCCTGAAGACTAAGGACCCCTTCCAGGTTTCCAGCTGCATCTTCTCACTGCCTCCCAACCAGACACCTTCTCTAAGAGGAAGCAAGAAATAGTACCTAGCTATACAAATTGCTTATGCTGCAGTACTCTCGAAAACCTCCTGCCTGAAGACTAAGGACCCCTTCCAGGTTCCAGCTGCATCTTCTCACTGCCTCCCAACCAGACACCTTCTCTAAGAGGAAGCAAGAAATAGTACCTAGCTATACAAATTGCTTATGCTGCAGTACTCTCGAAAACCTCCTGCCTGAAGACTAAGGACCCCTTCCAGGTTTCCAGCTGCATCTTCTCACTGCCTCCCAACCAGACACCTTCTCTAAGAGGAAGCAAGAAATAGTACCTAGCTATACAAATTGCTTATGCTGCAGTACTCTCAAAACCTCATGCCTGAAGACTAAGGACCCCTTCCAGGTTTCCAGCTGCATCTTCTCACTGCCTCCCAACCAGACACCTTCTCTAAGAGGAAGCAAGAAATAGTACCTAGCTATACAAATTGCTTATGCTGCAGTACTCTCAAAAACCTCATGCCTGAAGACTAAGGACCCCTTCCAGGTTTCCAGCTGCATCTTCTCACTGCCTCCCAACCAGACACCTTCTCTAAGAGGAAGCAAGAAATAGTACCTAGCTATACAAATTGCTTATGCTGCAGTACTCTCAAAAACCTCATGCCTGAAGACTAAGGATCCCTTCCAGGTTTCCAGCTGGATCTTCTCACTGCCTCCCAACCAGACACCTTCTCTAAGAGGAAGCAAGAAAGTATGTGCTTGCTTACACCTGACAATTAGTCTGTCTGTATCTAGTTTTTCAGGTGGTTTTACAGTACGCTTCCAAGCCAGGATAGCCAGCAGCCTTACCCCTTCCCTATCACATAACCTATTTCCTACCATATGCTAAACCAGACTTTACACTTACTAAACATCTGTTGTAGTACATAATTTGTCCACCAGGTGGCACCCATACCCAATCCTACCTCCATAGGTCTATCCCTCTGACTTACAGTCTAGCTTATCTTACTGCTGCGGTGGCAATCTTGCTAACAATATTACCTGCTTTAGATTCCTAGTTGTACCCCTTTGTTACAAAGTATTTCTCTATCTCTACTTCCCTCATCTCTACTCTATCCCTCAACTATACTTACCTTCAATAGTCAGTGCTCTGCTGATTGTTTCCATCTGAACTTGTCCTCCTACTCTTGTCTCTTCCGCTTATACTTATCTATTACTGCTGTTTCCCCTTCCCATCCACTAATATCTTTGCACCTGTCCCCATAGCTTTGTGTCCTAGTACTCTTCTTCTGTCTCTGTATTTCTCTTCTCAGTTGGTCTTGCCTTTGAAAGTGTCCTTCGACTTATCCCACTACCTTAGCTATTAGCCCCTCCCCCGTTTGACCTGCTCTTATACCTTTCTCACCCCCCCTCCACCCATCATCCCCTCTAATTCCATAAGTATAGGTAGATCCTCGTGGCGCCATCCTTTATCTTTAACGTGTCCCCAGCTGCTGAGCGATCCTGGCCCTAGCGTCTTTGGCTGTAGTAAGTTATGACCTGCTGAATATTGTTAACTTTAAGACTGTATGCTAGCATTAGTGTAACAAATGTGTTGATTTCAATACATATGCCTCAGGACAGTTCGATGTGCTTAAGAACTCTTTCTGAGGCATACTGATCTGTTCGAAGAGACTTGCTTTTGTGTTGGATGCTTTGTACTGAGAAGTCGCATTGTTATAGCGTTTCCCACCCTAAAAACTACAGTTTACCTTTTTATCTAGCGACTGCTCAGCTATATAATTAGAATGAATGTATACCCTTTATGTATAGGAAATTGTCTTTTGAACATGCTATTTTTATAACTAGACGTTGTAATCTAATTGCGTTTTCCCTAGATTATAGCCTCCTCCTTATCTGGTATACTTTTAACAGTTAAGAGATTGAGCTGTTTAACCTCATTCCTCTGGATAAGGTACAACCTAGCATTTATCTTGGTTAGCTGTTGTCCTGTTTGTATTCTATCTGCGTTGCTCACGTGGAGAGGCTATGGCCGTCCTCTTTTCACATTAGAGAGAGCTCTGATTATTAAACTTCTATAGCTAAAGCCTCTCTACATTAACTATATTTGACTATTTTAAGTGTGGAATTTAATGTCTAGCGCGGATTACTCGTACCTAGTACGTATTTTACCGCAATCAGTCCCTACCCTTCTCATGAACACTAGCTTTTGTTTTTGCTCCCAATATCTGGGTGCGTTTACTTTGTGCAGTTTCTAGCACGTGTTTATGAACTCTAGGTAACTGTACTAATTTTAGAAGATAGTTGCCCCCCCCCCTCCTCACCAATGCTAGCTTCTGCTTATGCTACCTATATTTGGGAGAGCCTATTTGAGCTGTCATAGCCCTTTTTATATATTTCTCTAGCTAATGTTAACTGCTAATAGTACTGTATCTTTGTCTCTCTCCTGAAATACCTGACGCGATCGATCATACCAACGCTTTAAAGTGTATAATTCTACTCGTAAGCTGTGCCTGCAACTGAACAACTTATTATGCATTATAATTGACAAACTATGCTATGCTAGTATTTGTTTTAATATGCTGTTAGTACTGATTATGTTCAATCTAAATAACATTTAACAAATTATGCCACTAGTGTTTAAGTTCTTAGCCCAAAGCGCTAGAAATTAGATAAATTTGCAGAACCATCCATATCGGAAATAAAGCTGGTTAGCTAGAAGACTTGCCACTTGGTTAAGCTAGAAGGAGATTTTCTTTGCTGGTTCTGTGTGTAAATATGTATTCCTTATGACTCTTAAATAACAATAGATTGTTTGCTCACTATAGCAGCGCTCTTACTGCTCTCCTTTGACAGTTGGGCAATCGTGGAACACGTAGTGTTCTCTTTCCTCTTACTGCACATATAGGATATATTGTTATATAGCCTTCCCCACTAAAGCTAGTTGAAATTGTATATGTTTGGGAATGTATTGATTGAATTTTTTAACTTTCTTTTTTGGCTTATATAGCCTTCCCCACTAAAGCTTGATGAAATTGTGTAATTGTGAGAATATTCTGATTGAATTTTAACTTTCTGATGTAGCCTATGCTGAATTAAGTTGCCCTACTTGACCAATCCTTTTATTACCTATGTTTGTAAAGTAGGACTCAGATACACATGTGCATTATAAGTGTGCTCACCAGTCATGTGTGTTCTAAACTAAGAGTACCTGCCTTCGATATGAACTGAATATCATATCTATATATCAGCAATTAGATCAGATAACTGATGTACATGCTAGTCTGCTATACTATGAATATAGTTTTGCTGTATCTAAAATGGTTAAACTATGACCTGTTAGAATAAATGTTCCTACCTGTTTTATGCAAAGAAGTACCTAGCCTATAGCCTTACATTAAGTACCTTTTATTGAAGGATTTTTTGTATGTGGAATTTATTTGCTCAAAGTACCTTGCTTGAACTAATCTTTATTTTTACCTCCTATGTCTTTACACCTTTTCTTTCTTTCCCAGTAGTACCTAGCTATACAAATTGCTTATGCTGCAGTACTCTCGAAAACCTCCTGCCTGAAGACTAAGGACCCCTTCCAGGTTTCCAGCTGCATCTTCTCACTACCTCCCAACCAGACACCTTCTCTAAGAGGAAGCAAGAAAGTATGTGTTTGCTTACACCTGACAATTAGTCTGTCTGTATCTAGTTTTTCAGGTGGTTTTACAGTATGCTTCCAAGCCAGGATAGCCAGCAGCCTTACCCCTTCCCTATCACATAACCTATTTCCTACCATATGCTAGACCAGACTTTACACTTACTAAACATCTATTGTAGTACATAATTTGTCCACCAGGTGGCACCCATACCCAATCCTACCTCCATAGGTCTATCCCTCTGACTTACAGTCTAGCTTATCTTACTGCTGCAGTGGCAATCTTGCTAACAATATTACCTGCTTTAGATTCCTAGTTGTACCCCTTTGTTACAAAGTATTTCTCTATCTCTACTTCCCTCATCTCTACTCTATCCCTCAACTATACTTACCTTCAATAGTCAGTGCTCTGCTGATTGTTTCTATCTGAACTTGTCCTCCTACTCTTGTCTCTTCCCACTCCGTTCGCCCTGCGGGCTCACTCCGCTCCCCTACCCTACCCCCAAATCTCACCCACCCCCAGGTGTCCTAGACTTATAATACCAGACCACACCCTCCTCCACAATCCAACAAATAGGATACTCTCTCTGCCCTTATAACTACACCACACCCACACAGCACACATTCTATCACTAGCCCACTCCTTCCACTTAAACATCTCTTATACTTTAACCTTTTCTCACCTTGCTTAAAATTCCCTTACTTATACACTCATGTCTACCACTTCTAGCTCCACACCAACTAAGCTACTACTTAGCACCATATTCTTATCTGTTTTAACCTCAGCCTATGTCTTAACCTCTTTTGAATACCAAAGTTATTTTCAATATCATTATCCCACCAAACAAACAGCTACACATAGCCACACTTTCATCCATTATAATTTAAATATCTTATCCACACCTACATACTTACCAGTAAAGTACCACAGACTGGCACACATTAAATACAATAGCCTATTACCTAAGAAAGCTCAGTATCAAACTAATAACTTACATTATATTTTGCTTAAACTAAAAAAGAATTCCTTACAAGATGGAGACATCCATCCCAATCCAGGCCCAGCCAATATCCTTTCTACTGAATATATAACCATTAAACCCTCTATCCCACACACCCAAAACAAACACCCAAATTCACTCCTTATAGCACACCTCAATATACAGAGTGTTAATAACAAAGGTGCCCATCTCCATGCTCTCTTGGATGTACACTCCTTTGACATTCTATGTTTAACAGAGACATGGCTAAAATCAGCAACCCAGGATAATCAAATCCTCCCATCAGGATACAATATACTATGACTAGACTGTTCAAAGAGAAAGGGAGGGGGAGTAGCAATTCTTTTCAAGGATGGATTACAAGTCACTTCTCTACCTTATAACCCGCCAAAAGACAGTAATGCTGAAGTTCTTATTTCTAAAGTACAACTTAATTCTAATAAATCATTGTACATCTTTTGCATCTACCTACCTCCTGGAAACAATGTATCTAAACTTGAAGATATACTTAATTGGGTATCATCAACCTTCCCACAAGAAACTATAATCCTTGGTGATTTCAATATTGGCTGGAGATGCATTGGTACTGATCATCCTACTTCTCACATTAACCTTCATGGTTTCTCACAGACCATCACCTCCCCAACTAGAATTAACAAACCTACCAATAAAGAGAGCACCTTGGACTGGATCCTTATTAATAACTACCACCAACCCTACAAAGTAGGTGTCTTCCCTGATGATGTAAGTGACCACTCCTTGACCTACATAATCAGGCAAAATAATGATATCCCACACCAAGCATCATATAGGACAATACGGTCAAACAAACAGTTTAACCAAAGGTTATTCCAAACTGAACTTAGCTCTTGTGATTGGTATCCACTAAAAACCCTCCATCTTCAAGAGGCTGTTAAACACTTTAACTCTACCTTCTTAAATATCCTTGACCAATATGCACCAAAGCGTACTATCAGAACTAGGTCAAAACCAGCCCCATGGCTCACTAAAGACACCAGGCAAAAAATGTTACTTAGAAATAAAGCCTGGACTAGGTGGAGGACTACAAAAAACTTAACAGATCAACAAATATTTAAACAAATGAGAAATATGACAAAAAAAGCTATACTTTCAGACAAAAAAAACTTTTACTGTAAAATGCAACAAACACACCTAAACAATCCTCAGAAATTCTGGGCAAGTATCAATAGTCTGTTACACCCAGGTCACTGCAGCACACCATCCCCAACTGGTGCTAATCAAGAAACTCCCAACCAAACTGCTAATGCCTTTAATAACTTTTTTACCGAAGCCATCCAATCTCTAGCCAGCCAGCTAAACCCTGACAGCTCTAGCCTCCCAAACCCCATTTCTAGCTCTCTTCCTACCTTCATATTTCAACCCATCCCTACTCATTTCATCTACAAACTCATTCTAAAACTTAAGCCTTGTACGCTTTCTGCTGACCAGATTCCAGCACAATACCTGCAAAAAGCAGCTAAAGTAGTAGCTTATCCAATATCAATCCTAATAAACAGAACCATTAATGAGGGAACCATCCCAATCATCTGGAAAATCTCACACATTATCCCCCTACATAAAGGTGGTAACTCCAATGAATATTCCAACTATCGACCTATAGCCCTACTATCCCCTTTAGCAAAAATAATGGAAAAATGTATTCATCATCAGCTTCTGGACCACCTACTACAACACAACTTACTAGCACAAAGCCAACATGGCTTCAGACCATACCATAGTACCACTACAGCCCTCTTATCCTTCACTGACACCATTAACAGAAATCGCAATAATGTTGTTCTCTCTTCAGCTCTATTTATTGATCTATCAAAAGCTTTTGATATGGTTAACCACACATTGCTTATAAACATTCTTAAATCACTTTCCCTCGATACTCTAGCTGTACAATGGTTCAGCTCCTACCTAAGCAACCGACAGCTAGCTGTTATGTGGGAAAATAATCTATCATCCCACCTGCCAGTTACACTAGGTGTTCCCCAGGGCTCCATTCTAGGTCCTCTATTATTCTCCATTTTTATTAATGATCTCTGTAAATCTACTCCTCATGCAACCTGTATACAATATTCAGATGATTCCACAATAATCTGCACAGGAAAATCTTTATCAGAACTACAGTCCCTAACTCAGAAAATGTTTAACACAGTAGAATCATGGTTCTTAAAACGATAATAATCTGCACAGGAAAATCTTTATCAGAACTACAGTCCCTAACTCAGAAAATGTTTAACACAGTAGAATCATGGTTCTTAAAACGATGCCTCCTCCTGAATCCAAAAAAAAACTAAGCTCCTGCTTTTTACCCCTACCCGGAAGCATATACCTTTAGATTTCTCTGTTACTTCTAACAATGGTACCATCATATCCCCTGATGCTACCACCAAGCTCCTAGGAATTACTATAGACAACAACCTCAACTTCGACTCCCATATTAATAACACTATAAAAACAGTCAACAGAAAAATGGGCTCCCTATATAGAGTCAAATCCTTCCTCACTCATAGCAAGATCTACTATTGCCCAACTCCCATCTAATCTCAACACTACTTTATGCCTCACCAATCTATACTAATCTGTCAAAACATAATTGTTTCAAACTAGCTACATCCTATAACAATATTGCAAGATTTGCCACTGGTAATCCCTATAGAACCCATCACTGTCAGAATCTAAAACAACTAGGATGGCTTGAGCTACAAAATCTGCTTCAATATAGTCAACTTATCATTGCACATAAGATCCTCTACCACCCAAATAATACTCCGACACTTTCAAACATCATTACCCCCTATAAAAATCTTACTAATTTACGATCATCTAATAAACTGTTAGCTAACATTAGTAAGTCAAACAACTTGGCAGGTGACTCTGTTCTCAAACACTACTGGGAAAAACTGGAATCTTCTACCTACTGTACTTACTTCTCTTCCTTCTCTACCCCTCTTCAAACAAAAACTGAAAATATTCCTCAGAACAAAATGGCTATGCCCTTGCAACAACCCTGACTAGCTGATTAACTCTACTAATTTTCCCTCTACTTTCCCTCTTGACACCTTTGTTCTTATTTCATTTGTAAGTAGAACTGTTTACTTGTAAGCTACTATGATTGACTCTTTATAAATGTCGTATCCTATAATTTTGTAAATAGTACTCTTTTTTAAACCATTGTCTTTGATGTATTGTAATTAGTTACTTACCAGTGTGTTTGATATTTTTGTAAATAATTACTAACCAGTGTGTACCAAAATGTATATCAATATTTTTTTCTCTATGTAAACTATTTTATTCTACACTATTTTACTTTTTTTTATTTGTTATTGACCTGGAGCTTTTCTCCCCGGGCCTCTACTGAAAATGGACATATATCCAGTTAGACTAGCCCGGTCAACAAATGTAAAATAAAATAAAAATAAATTGTTTGAATTTGTGTTTGTTACGACTTTGTGAAATGGGTTGTGGAAGGGTATTTCATAATTTGGCAATTTTGTGGGAGTAAAGGGAGTCGCCATGGTAATTGTGGGTGCAGGATACCTTTAACATAAGTTTGGAGGAGGATCTGAGGGAACGGGTATTAGTATTGGGTTGGACGCGGTTTGAGAGACCAGGGCAGTCACTGGGTTGGTATATAATTTTGTGGGCCATGGCCATTTGGTTGAGGGATAAAAGATTAGGGAGTTCTAGCCAATAAAGTTGGGAGAGTGCAGTGCAGTGGTAAGTTCTGTATGGCTGATTGGTGGCAAACTTGGCTATTTTGTTGTAGCAGGATTCAAGGTTATTGAGTTTAGTCTTATGTAGGTTTGTGAATATGTGAGATCCATATAGGAGGGTGGAAAGTAGATGTGAACAACCAGTAGCTAGCCTAGCATTCTGTGTAAGGTAGGGTTTAGCTCTATATAGTGTGCCAAGTTTGGCGTGAACTTTTTTGCCAGTCAGAGAAATATGCTGGTCAAATTTTAAATTCTCATCAATTGTGACACCTAGAAGTAGCCTAGTTTTAGCCCAGTAACCGCCTATGATCCTATAGTCAAGAGCATAGATATAAGGGGGAAACTGAGTAGTAAAGTGCACCAGACAATGGAAAGCAAAGCATGTGTTGTAGCGAGAAAAATACTCTCGATCTCTGCATCATCATCTAGTAGCTATTAGTGCTGTCACTTCCTGCCTGTGCGCACAAGATGGCATATGGTGGCAATAAACATGTTACTGGCAGCAAGTAATATGCAGGACATCTGGTGGCAACAAAAATGTTATTGGCTGCAGCTAACATTCCATATCTTTAATGATCAAGGAGTATTGATCATTTCTGTGTAGAGTGGAACATAGTGTGGAGTTTGGTTGATATGTATCACCCATAAATGGAATCTGCAGAAATGCATGGCCTTCCTTTCCTTGTGGAGACCAAGGTTTGTACAGTGATTTCCATCCTAGGTACATGAACTTTTCAGAAGCAAGTAGGGGAGATAGAAGTTATTTCTCAGGTATTTCTAGAATATTGAATAAGTTCATTGAGGATGATCATGTCTAGTTTCCTAGGGTCATTGCTTTGCATGGCTTTAATGACATTGTTTACCCTCACTCACAGATATACGTGAATAAGAATGACTACCATTCTATGAAGTGCAGGTAGCGTGTGTGATGCCCAGGAGATTACAACCAATGTGTACAACACCAAGATAATTCATGTGATTCACATACATGGTATGCACTGCAGCTGCATCATTGCTTCCTGCAAGGTGACATTTCACAGTACCGTCGAGTTGGTAAGTGTAGGCACTGTGCATGAAGGAAATGTATGCTACTACATAAATAGTGTGTCTCAATGTTGTTCTCCAACCTCATGTAGGTGATGCTGAATACTAGCTAGCCCCTTAGCAAAAGACACCTGTGCAGAACCGACAGGACACTGCCAAACTCCAGTACAACACTGCACATGCACAAACCCATAACATCACTGAGCATATGTTCAGCCATTTCAAAGCCTGCTTCTACTGCCTTAATACTTTGGGAGTTACTGCAATATGACCCTACCTCAGCCAGGAGAATGTTTTTAGCATGTTGCATGATATAATATGATGTTGAAAAAGCAGACTGGCAAATGTCATATAGTATGGGTAGCGGTGGCCCCATACACACATACGTGCAACTTAGTACTGCTTTTTGCATTCCACACTTCCTAAGACCAGTTTGCATAAATGTATTATTTATTTACATGATGTCTGGGTGCCACAAATGTTTCTGAATTTTCACATCTCTCCTAACCATACTACCTTCCTAGGAAAGCTGAAGCATCCGTCCACCAAACAATCTCAAAGAAACTGCTTGTGAAAAGTGATATGTACACTCAAACTAAGATTTTGTTTGCAATTAAGATACAAAATATGCAGAAGGCAAGTGGCTGTGTATATAATCAATGTTCAGTATATGAGAAAAATATAGTAAGTAAAAAAGTCCTTGACCCTCTTAGACTTAGTACTCAACTACCCACTGCAAAAACTGCAGTGCTGATCCTAGAGAAGCACCAGCTTATTTTCATGAGCCTCACCCCATCTAAGATTCATTTGCATTAACATATAGCATTTACATTGCTTGTATCTTTCATTGATCTCTGAATTTTCCCATTTTTGTGATCAAATCGCAATCTCTGGAATGATGTAGAAGCCATCTACTACCCCCCTTTGTATGAGACAGTAGGTCTGCCTGTTGTAAATATTGGAAAGGATTTTGTTTCCTAAAGATGGACAAATAATATAAAGCCATGAAGGAGGCAAGTATTGCTAAAGGAAGTGAACAAGGCACGACATGCACACATACACAGACAGACACACACTTTACCTTCAAGTCTCACAACCTTCCAAACCTGAGCAATGTTATAATAAAAGAGCCAAGTTGCTGTAGACTATAACAGCAGAACACACCACTGCCTAACCCTTGGAATCATATGTCCCACAACTTGTATTCGTCAATACCTGAATAGTTTTACTATCATCTCTCAACCATATACCTATATATAGTTTTGTGACACTGCTAACCCCTACCTCTATGTTTCTAAAACTACCTTTATGATAGCCAAATATATATATATATATAATTATCTATGAAACTGCTTTATACACCATCTCTTAAATACAATATTAATATTTTCTGCCCTACATAGTTCCTTCCCTCACTTCCATTTCTGCGGTGGTGGTGCTGCGGTAGCATTGTCGCCTCACAGTTAGACGTTGCACGTTCGATTCTCAGTTAGAGTATCTTCTGTGTGTCGACATGTGTGAATGGGCATTTCTTCGTTGAAGGTTGTGCGTTAGGCCCAGCAAGTCAGCACGTAAAAATCTACTGCCAATCATTAGCGGACCGGAGTTCCGCTGTGGCTACCCCTAACCGGGAAAAGCCGAAAGACAGTTTACTAAGCACTAATCACATGATCTATTACCTATTTGACAAACCCACTTATACACCTCTTCAAGTGCTCAATGTTCAACATCTAGAAATGCATAAGTATCTTTTATACTGCACTAGTCTGCCTTTATTTCATATGAATATAATCCCATTAGCAAATGAATGTATAATTGTTAATGTATATTACTTAATGTCTGTTCATTTATGTTACTGAGCTTTTCTCCTCGGGCCTCCGCTGACAGACACACACACAGTTTTCCATCTGGAAAATGGCTTTGGAAGTTGTGGGAACCTAGATTTTGAAACATTTCTGGTATACCACAAAACAAACCACCTAGCTTACCATGTGCTAAAGGCAGCTAAGAAGCAAGTAGTAATAGGTGCGGCAACATAAGCTACATGCCATCCTTTTATGCCTGGCCCACTAGCCAGTCCTCCGCTCAGTCAACTTCTTGTATGCTTCCCAAGCCCTGCCTCTGGCCCAGTACAATCCCACCCTCTCTCACACCTGGGTTGGCTGACTTTCTTGCTTGCTCAGCTAGTAAGTAGTAGTGCATTGATGGATGGCTTGTTGCTGCAATCAGCATGTGCAGGGTCCCACTGATTTTTAATTTTAATTTGAGCTGATTCGTCCTCCATGATGTGAGATGCAAAGGCACTCTCTACTATCTCCTCTCTTTCATCTTAAAACAAATGTCAAATGGCAAGATAAGTCTGTTAGGAGAATGAACTGAACTTGAGGAACTAGGGACAAGAAACTTTGCTGGTGTACAACTGGGTGAACATATTGCCTCTAACTGTCAATTACAGCTTGTGGGGCAGCTGGGCAGTACAGGATCAGAATCAGGACTGTCAAGAGGCTGGGATATTGTGCCAGTTTACTCTTTAAATCAGGACCTTCTTATCCCCCTAAACTGAAATAGCTGACAGCCTTGCATTGACCCTTTTAATCCTCTGGAATGTGCCACCATTTTCTGAGGAAATTTAAAAGCAATGGCTATTTTTGACAGTACCCAGTGGGGATCACCTGCACAGTGTGTGAAAAAGAGCAAAAAATGCTCTGTCTTCTCCACAGCCAGTTCAAATAGCTGCTATCTAAGTCCTTAAGCTGGTCCATTCTGAAAAGATGATGACTGCCATTGCCAGACTCAGATATTGACCTCACCTGTGAATGTTGCCAGGTCAGGAGTACAGTGCAGATATATATATATCAGAACATGTTACAGGCCACCCTCACAAACTCAGGAACCTCACATGGCTTTCCTGAAAACACTGGAGGGGATAAATGTATCTCCAAACACCATCATACTAGGTGACGTCAATTACCCTAATATAGACTGGGAACACTACTCAAGCCCAAACACCCTAGCCCAAAAGTTCCTGGAATTCATAAACTCAAATACCATGGAACAACTAGTCACCATCCCCACAAGAGGAGAAAACATACTTGATCTCATCATCACGAACATGGGAGCACAATGTTCAACACCGGAAGTATACCCCTCACTGGTGAGATCAGATCACAAACTAATCTTGCTGGAGGTCCTCATCCCACCCCCACCTGAAATAAAAAAGACCACAGTAAAAACTTCTCGAAGCGGACTTCACGCTTGTAAAGACTAGTGTGGTGGCCTTTAAGGCCCCGAGCCAGCGGAAAACAGTACTCAAGCCGCTGAATCACTTACAAATGCCTTCTACCAGCACCTGCAGCACTGCATGGATAAGGCAATCCCAAGCAAAACAAAGACTCTGTACCAAGGGCAAGCGTCCAGTCTGGTGGACCCCAGCCATAAACAAACTCTACAACAAAAGGAGGAAGCTACTACAAGATAGAGCAAAATCCTTAAAAGGTAAGACACCCTTGATCACTATAAGTAAAAAACTAAGAGCTCTCATAAAATCATCCAAAGCAAATTTTGAGAGAAAAATAGCTAAAGACTCAAAGGACAATCATAAGGCCTTCTTTAGCTATGTTAGAAACCTGGGAGGAAACTCCCAGATATGCTCAGAACTAGTTCAAAATGATGTGAAGATTACTGATCCTACAGACATTGCCAACATACTGTCTGACAGGTTCAGTGCAAACTTCTCCCCCCCAAAAGGAGAGATATCTATACCAAATGGTTGCAGCCCCCCAAACATCTCAAACGCCCAAGTGAGAACTGCTCTCTCCAAAGCAAAAAACACAGCATCCATGGGACCTGATGGTGTCCCAGGCTGTGTGCTCCACGAACTCAATGAGGAATTAAACCCACAGCTAGGACAGCTGTTTAATCATAGTCTCACCTCTGGATACGTACCCAGGGAGTGGCGCACTGCGACTGTAGTCCCACTTCACAAAGGCGGTGCCTCCACAGACCCTGGAAATTACCGGCCCATTAGCTTGACAAGCCTTATCTGCAAAGCTATGGACAGGATCATAATGGACATCATAAATAAAGACATAGGGAATTTGCAGACTTTGGATCCAACCCAGTTTGGCTTTGTCAAAGGCAGATCATGCCTTTTAAACTTGGTTGACTTTTTCGAAACAGTCACCAAAGCCATTGATGAGGGAAAGGCAGTCCATACAGCCTACCTCGATCTGGCGAAGGCCTTCGATACAATACCCCACTCGGGTATCATTGAAAAACTCATCAGCTTAAATGTTAACCCATACATCACAAGATGGGTTGCAAACTGGCTGAGTGACAGAACCCACAGGGTCAGAGTTGCTGGCGCCATGTCAGACTCAAAGCCTGTCACAAGTGGTGTCCCACAGGGCTCAGTCCTGGGCCCACTCTTGTTTGGCATCTACTTTTCCAAAGTACAAACAAACACAGGAGGGTTATGGCTGACAAAGTTTGCAGATGACTGCAAACTGGGTGCCATAGTCGAAAACACATCTGACACAGATATCCTTCAGAAGGGTCTCACAAACGGACAACTGGTGCCAGAGCCATGGCCTAAAGTTAAATGCCAAAAAATGCATAGTCATACCCTTCGGGAAAAACAAGGTTACCCCTAGCTACCATATAGGTGGTAATCCTCTGAGCACAGAAGAAGTTATCAGGGACCTGGGGACCCAGGTTGACAGTAGCCTGTCATTCGACACCCATGTAGCTAAAGTAGTTAGGAAGACCTTCTACATTGCCCACCTCATCATGAAGGGATTGACATCTAGATCAAGGGAGGTCATAGTCTCCCTATACTCATCACTCATCAGACCAATGATTGAGTACAAAGCCCCATTCGGAATGTATCTGACCCGACACTTGCAGCAGCTAGAGAGGCCACAAAAGTTCCTCACCAAAAGGATAAAGGGTCTCAAAAATCTGTCCTATGCTGCCCGACTGAAAGAACTCCAGCTCTATTCAGTCACACGCTTGCTCAGAGGTGACCTTTGCCTGACATACAAGGCCATGTCAAACCCAGAGTTGATGAATATGCTTCACCTCAAAAAATCTAGATCCATCAGAGCCACAAGGGCGGGAGACTTAAACCTCGACACGGCTATAAATAGGACATGCTGGAGGGATAGATTCATCACCCAAAGACTCCCTATGCTGTGGAACAAAATCCCGGTATATGTGAGGCAGAGCACCTCGCTGGCCTTGTTCAAGAGAAATCTTGACCAATGGATGGGAGATCGCAGATATACTCCAGGGATTACCTCAGTGTCACTGCTAGACAGAGGCACAGCAAAATAATGGGTATAGTTCCCCATACAAAAGGGGTGGCTTAAGCCACAAAACTATGGGCTAGGCTTATAAATGCCCTCGGGCAGATAGCCTAGTATGAACCTATGAACCTATGAACATGTGACACTGCATCTCTGATGACCTCCATATTTGGAAGACTTACACGACGACACCCTGAATAGTATTGTAAGCAGACTGCATTTTTTGTATGCCTAGGGAACTGTTCTTGCTAGTGACAGGTCTCTGTCTCAGTCATCATAACAAAATATATTTTGGCTACTTGTGGTGCTGCTATGCAAGGAGGTTGAAATAATGGTTAAGGTGTTTACCTTACAGACAACAAGATGCAGTGTTTGATTCTTGCTTGGGGTAACTGGCTAGGTTTAAAATGGCCCACAAGGGCAGCTAGCCTAGTACTAATCTATGAAAAAAAATAGTGGTGGTACATAGTGTAATATGCTAATGACATTTGTTGTGGATTTCTGCAAGGATCTGTGATGTGGTCAGGTTATAATGCCCCATCTCTGTGTGCTTGCATATTAACTGAGTCTCTGAGTGTACTAGGTCATACTTCTGTGTAGATATGTAAACTTATGCAAAGGAACACACATATCCCTTCTGCTTACGGTCCAGTTATTGGGAAGGATGTATGTATGGGACTGTAGATTGTCAGGGTTATTCTGGCATCTTTCATATGAAATTGCAACTGTACCTTATCCCCAACTTCTAAATCCTGACCACTTCTAATTCCATAGCTCCTCTCACACTCTTAACACTTATAGTCAATTTGTTTCTTTTTCTTCTGTAAGTATACATGCCTATAATAGTTCCTACTACAGTCCCACCTTTTTCTAAAGCTTCCTTATTTTACTCTGTAACATTAACTAGCAACAATTGTACAAAGTGACATACTTCTACTTTTGTTCTACCTCCATTTCCTAGAAATTGTTAATTTCCAGACATTGATTAATCATATGAATTTCATGAAAATGATTCATTTTCATCTGTGTATAATTTTTTCTTGGCGTTTACTTGCTTATTATTTTTAGTTACTGTTTATAATTTTACTAATTGTTTGTGTTTTGTTTTATTTACTTGTATTCTATTGGAGCTTTTCTCCCTGGGTCTCCACTGCAAATGGGCTCTTACTGGCCCAGTGGACTATCCCGGTAAACAAATGCCAATCAATCAATCAATTAATCAATAAATCTTATTTTACATCAAGCACAGAACTTTTCTTTGACCCTTTCTCTTTCAGCATGAGCAAAGTGAGCCATGAACTATGATATCTACCACAAGAGAGGCTTGCAGCCAAGCAGACTACATTCTGTCAGATTAACTCAAAGGTACTGGTAGTTTAGCATGTGCTCCTTGACCTATACCTTGCAGCAATCCTGGGTTTGATTCATATAGGTTTCCATTTGCCTGCTGCATTATTCTAATCAAGTCAGGATAATATAGCTCCTGGCTTGCCCCTGAAAGGTGGCTGTGTGTCTGGTGGGCCTACAGGGTCAAATACTACTTTATTATTATTGACAAACACTGACTTGTTATAAATATTATCTACTGAATTCATAGGATGGGTTCACAAACATCTCATTGTTTCTGTCTTCTCTGCAAGTCCAGATGGCAGATATGCCCAGGAAGCAGTCCAATTGCAGGCTGCCACAGCTGATGTTATTGCTGGGATGAGTGATGAGGTTAGGACTGCCTCAATGGATGGTTGTCCTTGGCCCCACTGCCTGGCATGGCCAGCAGCAGCTGAAATAGCTAATTGAGGCACTAATAAAGAAAGAATGGACAGATAAATGATCAAAATTGAGAGCCTCCTAGACCAAATTACAGATTCTTCACCTGGCTGGTCTAGACCTTTGGGCTTGCTGGAGAAGATGTCTCAATACCATCGGCCACCCTGATCTATCAGCTAGTATTGGATTCTTGCAAAGTCACTCACAGATGGGACAGCAGATGTCATACTGCATTTGTACCCATTTCATCCCCAGCCAAGTGTACTCCCTTTTTGTTGTGTTGTGCTCCATAATCCATATTACCATTTGTCTGATCTCTGACTGTGCTCATCTCATACACCCCCATCCACGTTTGTGAACATCCCTCCATATCTGTCTATGCTGCTGTGTGTGTCTCTATCTGGCCCTGCACGCTGACCCACCCTCCCTCTCTCCTCCCTTCCTTTCTATCTTTTTCCTTTCATCCTTTCCCCTTCCCTTCTCTCTTTGTAGAGGGAAGGGGGCAAAATCCCCACATAACAGTGTTCCCCTTCCTCTCAAACATGCACACTCCTATATTATCTTGCTGTGTTTCTCTGTTTTTCATGTCTTCCCCTTTTTTCTGCTTTCTTATATATACATTTCTTCCTCTTTTTATGCATCTTACACACTGCATTTGCAAATACTATGTGACTATATAGCTTTATGCACCACCTCATGCTATCATGCTAAGGGATGTGGTAGCACACAGAGCAGAGCCTCTATTTATAATGCCCCCCCAATACAGGTCTTAGGTCTCATGCGATTTGTGCAATGTGGCACTCTGCTACTGTCTAGATTGTGTCTTGTCTGTCTGTGTACATTTCACTACATGGATCTCACCTATATAAATGAGAATGCAGCTACTTGCATGAAGTTCTGCCTGTCTCACCTCAGATAATATAATTAGTGTGTGCATACAGTGACACTAAGCTGGACAAGCATAATGCAAGTATTATCCTGTGTAACTCCAAAGCTCAAGCATATTTCACTTTGGAAATGAAAAGTGCAGCAGTAATAATAAATGAGTTTGTTAACAAAATGCCAGTCATAACCCAGTATATATATCTAGCCTTCAAAGAGACCTTGAATTAGGATAATAGTGGTCTTCCACTGAAGCTGTCCAGATGTCATTGTGTGACACATTTAAAAGCAACATGGCCCTATGCGACTTTGAACTTTCCCATTAATTCCACAGCTTATGAGGTCAGTTTTTCTTTCACTAGAATTATTACTAAATCATTAACACAATCCACTAATAATGGTATCATCAAATCATTACTTATCTTACCCTTCCATGCCTCCATCACATCCATTCTCTTTAAAATAACAACATTCATTGCCAAACTAAAGTCTCATGTGCCATCCATGTCTAATTATTCACCATAAATATATCACATTTAGTTATGCTATTTAATATACATAAAGCCTCCACCCAAACCCCCCCCCCCAAAAAAAATAAATAAAATTACAGATATTTTCCTAGTATATATTATCAAGTGATTTGGTAATATCAAATACTACTGCCTTAGCTAAGCCCCCTTTTATTAGTAATATCAGTAATCCTCCTTAAAACTAGAACAATTTGCCTCACAACTTTTTGATCCCTTATTCTAAATCTCTTTTCTTCCAACATGATCTTTATAAATTTCCTTATCCTAAGCTACAGAAAATTCACTAATGTCATATAGTCACTGTTTTTTCCTGACCAACTTTTTCTAAATAAACTTGTAACTTATGACATAATTCTAACTGTCCTTTTCAAATAAACATAACCATACTATGACAAACCTTCTTTCTTAACTATCCCTCTCTTCAAAAACTCAATTATTGCTTTCACATATACTCTAATCTTTCATTTCCTAACTTCTTCTTTAACTTTTAAAACTTACAATGCATTCGTATTATACAGGAGCACTTTATTTTTTCGATGATTTTAATACTTTGCCTTCCTCTCCTAGTGCAGTATCCATTCTTTGTTTCCGTTTTACTCGCTCCAAAATTTTCCACAACTCCCCAAATAATCACTTTTCTGTCATGCACTTCTCCTAAATGCAATTCCATTTCTCTCATTGTCCCAGCAACTAGTAGTACAGCCCAACAGCGAACTGACAATCAAGAAGCAAGGGCCATTCAGCCAGTCAAACACTTGAGTGCAATATAAAAATAATTTTATTAAAACAAATTTAGCACTTTTGTCCCTTAGGACTTCATCAGAGCTAGTTCTGATGAAGTCCCAAGGGATGAAAGCACTAAACTCCTTTTAATAAAATTATTTTTATATTGCACTTGAGTGTTTGATTGGTTGAACCACCTTGTTTCTTGATTTCTCTCATTGTTCCCTTTAGAGTTGTTTACATCCTCTTTATCATCCTTTGTACTTTTTATGTACCTTTATTCACATTCAGTAGTGATGACCCTAGATTATTCTGGACATTTACCAGAAAAAGTTGATTCCTTAACCATCCTGTCCTTCTATCCCTTTTGTTCTGATGCATTTTGTTTGTATTGCCTTCTTAAGGTTTCCTAGTCCAAAGTTAATACTTTTTGTCGTATACCCACGTCTATGTCCTCATTTGAATCCTACTCTTTTAATGTTTTAAACATACTTGTTTTATATTTTATTTTCCTCTTGCTCATATAATATACCACTATCTATTTTGTAATTTCCTTCCCTTTTCTTACCCCACTTTCGCCCTCATTAAGTGTCTTCATATTGCCCCATGGCCTAAAAATCCCATAGAAATATGGCCCTTTCCTTGTCTCATTCTTTCATTAATAAGAAAATCTGTGACTATCCTGAATCCTCTACAGTTATATGCATAATCATCCCAAAATTATTTAATCTGGTTAGCCTTATTTCCCTGCCTTTTTTTTGGGGGGGGGGGGGCTTAGGTGCATGAACAAGTACAACACATTGATTTGACACTTGGAGATGATTTTACTAAAATTAAAAAAAAAAAAGATTTATATAATATGCAACCTAGATAAAAAGACAGCAAATATAGTGAATTGGACTGCTGAAGGAGTGTTGCATCAATCAGAATGGCATGCTTACTGCTATCCATTAACATAATCAACTGACCGTTAGTGAGTGTGTTTATAGGTAGACATAAACCTATCATGCTGAATGATTAAGAATCATTTCTTCCAGCCATTTTATTGCGATTGCAGCCATTCCACACTCACTACTGTGTTCTCATTGCAATGTATTTGTTTCAGATTTTGTACTTTGCATCAGGCCAGCCACAATTCTCTTTTAAACTCTGCAAATTATTGTCCTAGTATTAGACAGAGACCTGGTTCAAGGCTCCAGAGAGCACCCCTGCATTACCAGGCTATAATTCGTACCACACCTTTCGGCTACCTAACCTGGACCGAAACACTAAAGGCGGAGGTGTATCCATATTCATTAAGGATATCTACACCTCCAGGCTATTTGCTCAGCATAATGCATCCGAGATTATCCAAGTGCAACTAACTCTGGGCAAGACCGCAATCCAAATTGTAACTTGTTATAGATCCCCCACCATGCCCTAGGATTCCCAATCCTAATTTCTTGATACACTGGAAAATATTAGGGTACAACCCAATACCCTCATAATGGGTGATTTCAATTACCCCACCATTAACTGGGAAAACTACTCATGTACCAACTCTTTTGCTCAATGTTTTCTGGAATTCATAAATTCCAATGCCTTGGATAAATTTATCCAAACCCCCACCAGGGGCAGCAATATCCTAGACCTTGTCATTACCAACATGGGCGACCAGTGTTCCACCAGAGGTCAATTCCTCGTTGGTCAGATCTGACCACAAGCTAATCACCCTAGCCATCCACATTCTGCCCCCACTTCCCATTAGGGAAACCACCATAAACAATTTCTGCAAAGCCAACTTCATGCTTCTTAAGACAGCGGTGGCAAACTTCACGAACCCCATGCAGACAGACAATAGAGGTACGACTGCTGAATCCTACAAAAATGCACTTTATAAGCACTTTCAAGAGTGCATGGATCCTGCTATTTCTAACAGAATGAAGATGCTATCCTCCAAAAAAGGAAGCCAATCTGGTGGTCCCCTGCCATAAACAAACTCTACAACAGAAGAAAGAAACTATTGCAAAAAAAGAGTAAAATCCCATGATTGGAGGAACTCCCTGGTCAGCCTCAGTAAGAAGCTGAAATCCCTCATAAAATCCTCCAAAGCTAGTTATGAAAGCAAAATCGCCACTGATTCTAAAGACAACCACAAAGCATTCTATAGCTATGTCAAGAATCTCAATGGCAACACTCAGATCTGCTCTGAGCTACAGAACAATGACACTAAATATACAGAACCAACTGATATTGCCAACATCCTGGCAGATAGGTTGAGTGCTAACTTTACCCCCCTCTCACCCCCTAAAAGGCCCATCTCTATCCCGGAAGAATGCAAAGTTCCTGTAATCATGGCTGCAGAGGTAAACACCACACTCTCCAAAGCCAAAAACACAGCATCCATGGAACCGGACAACATCCCAGGCTGCGTTCTACATGAACTACAGAATGAACTGGCACCCCACCTAAGCACCATGTTCAATAATAGCCTCACCTCAGGCTTTGTGCCCATGAAATGGTGCACAGCGATGGTTATCCCACTCCACAAAGGGGGAGTCACCACAGACCCCAGGAACTACCGACCTATTAGCCTAACCAGCCTGGTCTGCAAGGCCATGGAACGTATCATCATGGAACTTATAAACAACTAGGTATAAATCCCTATGTCACAAGATGGGTTGCCAACTGGCTCACTGACAGAACCCACACTGTGAAAGTAGCAGACTCCAAATCTGACTTCAGACCAGTGACAAGTGCAGTACCATGGGGTTCAATCCTGGGTCCTCTCCTGTTTGGTATCTACTTTTCTGAAGTAAAGTCTAACACAGAAGGTCTTTGGCTAATGAAGTTCGCAGATGGCTGCAAACTAGGAACCATAATCAAAACTCCTAATGATGTGGGCATCCTACAAAAGGGCCTCACTGAGACAAATGCCTGGTGTCAAAGCCATGGCCTCAAGCTCAATGCCAAAAAGTGCATTGTCATCCCCTTTGGTAAAAAAATCTGTACCCATGAGCTACCACATAGGTGGTAGTCTACTTAACACTGAAAGTATGATAAGAGACCTTAGGACACAGGTGGACAGTAGTCTCTCCTTTGATAATCACATTGCCACAGTAGTCAGGAATTCCTGCTACATGGCGCACCTCATCACAAAGGTTTCTCATCCAGGAAAAAAATGAGGTCATTGTTCCTCTCTACTCATCACTCATTAGACCCATTATAGAGTACAATGCCCCTTTTGGTATGTACCTCACAAGACATCTACAATAACTGGAAAGGCCGCAGAAATACCTCACAAAGAGGAATACCGGCCTCAAACAGATGCCCTATGCTGACCGTCTCAAAAAACTCCAGCTTTACTCCGTTGCATATCGCCTACTCAGAGGCGATCTCTGCCTAACAACATACAAAGCTATGCCAAACCCAGAGCTGTTGGACATGCTCCACTTAAAGAAATCCCAATCCCTCCAAGCTACATGCTCTAGGGACCTAAATCTTGTCACCACAATAAACAGAACATGCTGGAGGGATAGATACCTGTCCCAGAGACTTCCCATACTCTGGAACAAACTACCTATCTATATCAAAGAAAGCTCCTCATTAGCACTCTTCAAGAAAAATCTTGATGATTGGATTCACCCCGGGGATCACCTCTGTAGCTCTGCTTGACAGGGGCACAGGAAAATAATTTTCTTGCCAGGCTACCTTTTTGGCTAGGCTTATATGGGCCCTAGGGCCAATAGCCTAGTACCTACCTATGAACCTACCTATGAATAACATCTATAGGGAAATAGTCTACTGTATTAGTAAACTGTATTTTACTCATGATGATTTATAAAGTGTATGTTTAGGGTCTATATTAAAATGACAAAAGTTTAGAATTTCAAACGTTCACATGAGCGGAAATTCAAGAAGTCTAAATCACTATTGTGGGGGGCTGTGCCCCCCACCCCCGCTAAATATATATTCCAACTTTGAGATTGCACTACAGTGAGGAAAGTGCAAATATTCCGATCTTCACTGTACTGCGATCAAAAAATAACATCATCGAGTTCCTGAATGTGAGCGTCTGAAATTCTGAACTTTCATCGTTTTAATATAGACCCTATGTTTCTAGATTTTATTCATGATTATTTATATGTATGCTTCTAGCTAAAGAACTGCATTCATTATTAGTTAACCTCTGTTTAAACTGTAATTGGCACTGCTGCCTCTTTCTTACATGCTTTATGAAACATTGCGTTTCCTTCTTACATGTTTGTAAAACACCAATTTGTATTTGTATATGTATTTTTTCTGGAGCTTTTCTCCTCAGGCTTCCACTGAAAAAGGACCTGTGTCCAGTCAGACTTTCCCAGTTAACAAATGTAAAATAAAATAAATAAATCAATAAATAAACTAAGTTTGTCGTATTACAAGTAACAATAACTCTTTGGTCTCATCACATGTAAATTTGAAAAATATCAGTGAAACTTTCCAATTTAGTCACAGTAGGAACTCCCAGTAAAAATAATGTTAGTCAGTCTGATTAAAATGTACTTCACACCTTGCATGCTAAGTATAGAGTTTCTTCTGGTTACTAGCTTATAATCACAAAAAAATGCCTATATTGATTTTAGGATCACAGGATCATAGGAAGTTACTAGGCTCATGGCCATAGCGCCCTTACAAGCCTAGCCAAGTTCTATTCTTATTTCCATAATCAGTATCTATTGCCCCTGTCCATGAGGGATACAAGTGAAACCCCCAGGGTGAATTTATGGTTACCCATCCAATCATCCAGATTGCATTTGAAGAGGGCCAATGAAGTGCTCTGTTTGACATGAAGTGGGAGTCTGTTCCAAAGGTGTGGTAACCTCTGGGAGACAATTCTGTCTCTCCAGCAGGTTCTATTAATGTCACATACCAGGTTAAGGTCTTTAGAGTGAATATCCCGTGTACCATTTGACTTACAGATATGCAGCATTTCCAATAAAGTAGGATCAGAGATTGCCTTGCATGCAAGGCAGAGATCACCTCTGTGTAGTCTGTATGAAACAGAATAAAGTGACAGTGATTTTAGATGATCCACATAGGACAGACACTGGAGACCTTGAATTTTTCTTGTGAGGAACCTTTGTGGGCTCTCCGATTACTGCAGGTGATTGGAAAGATATATATGAAAAGGTGCATTGTACTCAATTATTGGCCTGATGAGGGAAGAGTACAGGGTGGTATGACATCTTTTTTTTTTTTTTTTTTTTTGGAGGCAATGCCCTTACTTATGATACGAGTGATATAAACTGCTCTTCTTACCACAGTGGAGACATGGTGGTCAAAGGAAATGTTGATGTCAACCTATGTGCACAGGTCTCTCATCACTGCTGAGAGCATACTTAAGGTGTTGCTGTTGATGTGGTACTTAGCAGGAACATTGTTCTTACTGAAAGGGATGAAAATGCATTTTTTGCAGTGAGTTTAAGGCTATGAGTTTGGCACAATTACTTGTTTGTGTAAGACCCTCTTGTAGGATGTTGACATCATTTGGAGATTCTATGACCACTCCAGTGTGCAGTCATCAGCAAACTTTGCCAGCCACAGACACTGTGAAGATTGGGTGAAAATAGATGAAGGCTGCCAGCCTAGCCAAATAGAATTTTGGAGATAATTCTGTCATCTGTGAATATTAATGTAAACCACAGGCTTGTTGTCTTCAATGGTAAAAATAGTGTTACATCTGGAACTGAAACAAATGTAATAGAAGTGCACTCTGCTGATCAAGTAAAGCATGTTGTGACCCTTTGATGTAAGCACGGCTCTGGCCGATCTAGATTAAGGAATTCTTGCTATTGTTTTAAGGCCAGAGTTAATGGCCAGAATTTGCATGCATAAATGTCCTTAATGGCTTTGCTTCCTGACCTGGTATGAGCTTACTAATGAATGTAGCCTGTTAGCCTGGAAACCCCAGGAAAGTGTGAAGAGTGATGTAATGTGAACCAGGAATGTGATTTTAAAAACAGAGAGAATCGGAGAGTATTAAGCATTTTTGTCTTGACCATCCAACTGACCAGCACTGTCTTGCTCTATATGTAAGTTTATCTTAGACTTGTGTTTTTCTCTTAGAAATAGCTAGAAACTAGAAATATGAGACTAAGTGTTTTTCTGTGATGTCAGAAGTGTACTACTGAATTATTTTAAGTATTTCTCTTTAATCTCTGAACTCTTGACTAGCACTGTGTAGTAAAAAGTATTGTCTTTTGTTGTGACTATTTGTTATTAAATATTTTTAAACCCTTCTAACTGTGGCTGTTTTTGTAAAGATAATTAAGCTCTTTAGAGTACTTGCATGCCTTTGGTAAAATTGTACAAAGCCACTTCAATAGCTTTAGTCTTGGGCTATACTACCAATTGGATAAAAATATTGCACAGTAATAATTGGACACCTTTTTAAGGGCCTTTGAGTAGCTGATAAATATTAGTGGGTGGTGGCAGCTGGTACTACCGTATAGTGGTTAAACTCTACAATCAAGTCCATGTTACGGGCATTTGCAGATCAGTTTAAGAGGGAGTGGGACAAACATTTGCCCCATCTGTTGTTTGCTTACAGAGAGGTCCCCCAGGAATCCACAGGTTTTTCACCCTTTGAGTTGCTGTATGGGCATAGGGTGAGGGGACCTCTAGATTTAATTTGAGATGAGTGGGAAGGTGAGTGCGAATCCCACAAAAAGTCCCACAAAGAGTCTGTTGTGGTATACATCCTAAACCTCAGGACAAGGCTCAGGGAACACACGAGCTTGGCCCAGAAGAACCTGACAGAAGCCCAACAACAGAAAAAGGTGTGGTATGACAGGAATGCTCGATCTAGAGGGTATGCTGTGGGGCAACAGATAATAGTTCTCATTCCTGTCAGACACAACAAGCTGCAACAACTTGGGAGGGACCCTACAAGGTGGTAAGAAAGGTAAGTGATGTTAACTACATGCTGGAACTGCTAGGCAGAAGGCAAGGCCACAAATTGTGCCATGTTAATATGATGAAACCTTACCATGATAGGGAGACCCTTGTGCTGAGCATTTGCAGTGAATTGCAGGAGGAGTCTGAGGGAGATCTGGGGACTGATCTCCTCAGTGATGCTCAAGCTGACACCTCAGTGGAAGGTGTAGCAATGTCCCAGCAGCTATCTCCTACCCAGGTTCAAGAAATCTGAGCAGTGTTGCATGAATTTGGGGACAAGTTCACTGGGAAACCAGGGTGTATCCACCTGGGGCAGCACAAGGTGGATACAGGACCCCAAATGCCTATTAGTCAGGCCCCTTATAGAGTGACTGAGAAAGTCAAACAGACTCTGAGGGAGGAGGTACAGGCGATGTTGGAACTAGGGGTGATTCAAGAGTCCAACAGTCCCTGGGCCTTCCCAGTGGTGCTGGTGCCAAAGAAGGATGGCAGCATCAGGTTCTGTGTGAACTACAGGAAATTAAATAGTCACGCAGAGTCAGATGCTTACCTTGTGCCTAGGACAGATGAGGCCCTGGAGCAGCTGGGTGGAGCTAAGTATCTTACAACCATCGATCTTGCCAAGGGTTACTGGTAGGTGCCCTTGACTCCTAGTGCTAGATAGAAGTCGGCATTTGTCTTGTAGGAGTTCACAAAGATGCCCTTTGGGATGAAGAATGCTCCAGCAACTTTCCAGGGGCTGGTAGATCATATCCTAGCAGAGCAGGAGGGTTTGCCCTTGCTTACCTAGATGATATTGCCATCTACAGCTATTCCTGGCCAGAGCACCTTCAGCATGTCAGGGAGGTGCTGGGCAGACTACAGAGGGCAGGGTTGACCATTAAGCCAAGCAAATGTCAGGTGGATATGGTAGAGGTCTCCTACCTAGGACATAGAGTGGGGAATGGTAAGATAAGGCCAGAACCTGCCAAAGTGAAAGCCATTCAGGCATGGCCTGCACATGTTACCAAAAAGCAGGTGAGGGCATTTTTAGGGACAGCAGAGTACTACAGAAAGTTCATCCCCAGTTATAGTAAAATAGCTGCTCCCCTCACAGACCTGACAAGGAAGAACAGGCCAGATAAGGTATTGTGCATCCCAGCATGTGAACAGGCATTCCAGCAGCTTAAAGAAGCTTTGGGAGGACCCCCTGTGTTAGCCAGTCCAGATTACAGCAAAGAATTTGTTGCGCAAGTGGATGCTTCAAACCATGGGGTGGGGGGTGTACTTAGCCAGATTTCTTCAGAGGGGGAAGTACACCCAGTGGTTTATCTCAGTTGTAGGCTCCAACCCAGGGAGGAATGCTATGTAGCTCTAGAAAAGAAATGTCTAGCCATAGTGTTGGCACTGCAGAAACTTCAGCCTTATCTGTATAGAAGGAAATTCACTGTTATGACAGATCACAACCCCCTAACATGGTTAAACAGAGCCAGCTAGCAAAATGCCAAGTTGCTAAGTTGGAGCCTGGGGTTGCAAGCATATATGTCCATGCAGCACCGCAATGGGATTAGCAATGCCAATGCAGATGGGATCTCAAGACAGGGGATGGGGTAAGGTACACTCAAGATAGATGTAACTCCCTCAAGCAGCGTTTCTCAAGGGCCACTTGAAAAAGTAGCTTAAGTTCTCCAAGGGGGGAGATATGCAAATATTGAGTGAAGATAGATGAAGACTGCCAGCCTAGCCATATAGAATTTTGCAGATAATTCTGTCATCTGTAAATATTAATGTAAACCACATGCTTGTTGTCTTAAATGGTAAAAATAGTGTTACACATGGAACTGAAAAAAGTGTAACAACAGTGCACTCTGCTGACCAAGTAAAGCATGTTGTGACCCTTTAATGTAAACATGGCTCCGGCCGGTCTAGATGAAGGAATTCTTGCTATTGTTTTAAGGCCAGAGTTAATGGACAGAATTTGCATGCATAAATGTCCTTAAAGGCTTTGCTTCTTGACCTGGGGTGAGCTTACTAAAGAATGTAGCCTGTTAGCCAGGGAACCCCAGGAAAGTATGAAGAATGATGTAATGTGAACCAGGAATGTGATTTTAAAAACAGAGAGAATCAGAGAGCATTAAGCATTTTTGTCTTGACTGTCCAACTGACCAGCACTGTCTTGCTCTATATGTAAGCTTATCTTAGACTTGTGTTTTTCTCTTAGAAGTAGTTAGAAACTAGAAAGATTAGACTAAGTGTTTTTCTGTGATGTCAGAACTGTACTACTGAATTATTTTAAGTATTTCTCTGTGAGCTCTGAACTCTTGACTAGCACCGTGTAGTGAAAGTATTGTCTTGTGTTTTGACTATTTGTTATTAAATATTTTTAAACCCTTCCAACTGTGGATGTTTTTGTAGAGATAATTTAACCTCTTTAGAGTACTTGTATGCCTTTGGTAAAATTGTACAAAGCCACTTCAATAGCTTTAGGCCTGGGCTATACTACCAACTGGATAATAATACTGCACAGTAATAATTGGACACCCTTTTAAGGGTCTTTGAATAGCTGATAAATATTAGTGGGTGGTGGCAGCTGATTCTGGGAAAAAAGGGGCACAGCTGGAGACCCAGTGCCAGCCTTCCCCATGAGTGTCTGTGTGGTTGTATAAACTCTTCTCAAAGTGTGTGTGTGTGTCAGCTACTTGGGCAGGGACATGAAGCACTGGTTGGACAGAGAGGGTGCTGGAGGTTTTAGCTTGCCCACTAGGCTGAGATCTGGACCCTATAGCTGTGCCAGTGGGGAGTCTTATTGGGGACCTGGAGAGCAAGGGAGCGACCAGCCCCTGATTGACTGTGATCTCTGTGTGCTCTTAAGGGAAATTGCACTTTACTGTGTGTATTTGTTATCCTTTCCTCATATATGAGATACCCCTCACTGGTGTTAGTGGTGAGGATTGAGGCTCCTTGATTGCTGGGCCAGGGCACAGGTGTCACAAACACCACCTGGTTACAGGTCTGCTGTTGGAGGTGGATTCCCCTATTTTGACCAGTTAGTGACCCATCTAATGATATAAAGGTTGATACCTAGCTGAGTGAGGTTGTCAATGATGCCTGAGTGAGGGATAGTGTCAAATGCCTTGGCTAAGTCTAGGCAGGCTGTATGCACAGATTTCTTCTCACCCTGAGCATTGGTGACTGTTTCAAAGATGTCCACCAGGTTTAACAGGCATTATCTCCCTTAAACAAATCCAAACTGAGTAGGGTCAAGTGTTTGGAGATTACCTATATCTTTGTTGATAAGATCCATGATGATTTGTTCCATGGCCTTGCAGATTAGGCTAGTCAGGCTAGTAGGTCTACAGTTCCTGGGTTCAGTGGAAGCACCACCTTTGTGCAAGAGAATGATGGTGGCTCTTTTCCATTCAGCTGGGATGAAGCCAGTGCTTAGACTATGATTGAAAAGAGTATCCAATGGTGTGGCTAAATCTTGTTGAAGCCCATGTCGGATGCAGTCTGGGATGTAATCAGGTCCCATAGGTGCTGTGTTTTTGGCCTTAGAGAGGGCATTTATGACCTGCTGTTTAGAGATACAAGGTAGGGGACAGGTGGTAGAGATGTCGTGGGGTACATGTGGCAGGAACAGGGAGTGAAGTTCTCGCAGAACCTGTCAGCCAACAGGTTAGCTATATCCACAGGCTCAGTATATGTGATATCATTACCTACTAGTTTGGCACAAATCTGGGCCTTTCCTTTTAGGTTATGGATGTAACTAAAGAATCCCTTATGGTCATCCTCAGTTCAGGAAGCTAATTTGGATTTGTAGTTTGCTTTGGAGGACTTCACAAGAAGTCTTATTTGCTTGTTTAAGCTAAGGAGGGAGTGTTTCCAGTTTAGGGCTCGTGCCCTCTTAGTCTTAGACAGCAATTTCTTCTTCCTATTGTAAAGCCTGTTAATCTCAAGTTGTCCACTAGGCAGGTTTGCTTTTCCTTGTGGAGCTTGTTTTGGTCCTATCAGGTATGGCTAAGTAAATGCAGTTATACAGGTCTTTGTATAAAGCATTGGCGTAGAACTTGACATAATTGCAAGTTCCATCTGAGGGGGGAGGTGCAGTGAAGCTATTTATACTATCCTGTAGCAGGCTTTAGAGAAGTTTTTTAGTTTAGTTTCTGCTGGGGGGGTCACATGTGATAGTTACTTCGAATGAGACTAATTTGTAATCAGATATCACTAGGGAAGACATCACAGTGGGTGTGCTACAGTGGTCCTCCATATTGGTAAGCACCAGATCCAGGATGTTGGCACCCCTTGTGGTTGTGTCAACCAGCTGGTCTACGGCATTGGAGTTAATGGAGCTGAGTAATCTTTGGGCAAGTGTGTTTGAGCATGAGTAATTTACCCAGTCAATAGATGGGGAGTTAAAGTCACCAAAACATGGTCTTCAGATGTATCATGATAGACTCAAGTAGATCCAAATAGGCAGAGTGGGTGTCCTGATTCATGAACAAGGTCCTGTAGCTGGCAATGACTTGAATAGGTGCCCTACCAACAGTTAATTGCACCTTAAGTATCTCCAGGGAATCTTACTGTTTAACCAATCTGGAGGTGTATTTACCTTTAATGACCATTGATACACTTCCTCCTTTAGTTTTCATGCCTTCAGCTTGTGCACTACATATATTATATTTAGACCAAAGGTCATTTAAAAAGCCAAAAAACTGAAGCATGCATGTCCACAGTTAGTGGAGTTTGGCTTTAGTGGCCTGACTGTACCTATAAAGATATAAAAAGCCTATTTATCACAGTTTATATTCAGCATTATTAATGTGGATGTAAAGAAGAGTTTACTGTGGTAATTGAAATATGAGCACTGCAAAATGATTTACATTCATAAGACAGAAAAGTGGGAAGGGCTATAGGACTATTATAGTAGACTAAACAGAATTTGACAGCATTCATAACTTGTAGGATGTGACCAATGCTATAAGCAGGAAGCCCTGAGTCACACTCACTGGTTCTTTAATTGAGGACTGAATATATAATTTGCAGCAGCCTCGAGAGACTTCCATGATGGCTGCATACTGATCAACACATTAATTTCAGCTCTCCCTGTGTGAAAAAAGAAAATGCGAAAAATAAATACCAGTAATATTGATAGCTTGAGTAAAATTTAGTTACTGATTAATAAGTACACTGCCTGGATGCCAGCAAAGAAGAAATTTAGAGAACCTGAAATAATATCAACCAGAAAAGGTGAAGAGAAATCCCTGTCTGGGAAGAATCAGCAAAAAACAGTTCAGGCTTCACCTTTGGTACAAGAGATGGCTCCAGCAATTTAGGGGGAAAAATAAATCAAGTGCACTCCAAGGTGTTTAAAATAGCTGATACATAAAAGGAGTATGTCAACAAAAATAACAAAAGGCTATAAAATAGAAATTTTAACTATCTATTCAGATGAATGGATAATACTGCAGAAATCAGAGGGTGAAATGAAGAAAAAGCTGAGTACAAGACTTCTTAAGAAGGACGGTTTCAAAAATGGTAGAGCCAGAAGATAGAACTCACAAAAATTGAGATGTTCTGCTGTACTAGTGAAACTGGAAGGAAAAAAACTATAGTAAATTTATGAAAGCACAAATAAGCAGCTGGACTGATTTTACAAAGCAGGATTTGTTAATTGAAAGAGCACACAAGTGTATGCTCCAAACTTGTCCATGACAAAGCAACCCAAGACCTGTATTGGTCAAGATGCAATCATACCAGCTGAAAGAGTTGTTCCTGACAAAACTGTGGAAGAAGGGAAAAGTATTAATAATTGGAGACAGCAGAGTGTTTGTGGAAAATGGTTATCCATTGTACACCAGACAGAAGAGAAACAAATTTATCCCAGCAATCAAGGAATGTCAAGAAGCAGGAGTGATATTCAAACTGCTGTATCCATCTGCCTTCACAATATTTTTCCCCGGATGATCAAAGAAATTTTTGAATGCAGAACAGGCTAAGGAGAAAACTATAAAGTTTATCCAACAAAAAGTGAGCAGCAAACAGAACAGGATTCTGCTTCACATTCTTCTGAGAATAAAATTATGGAGGAAATAAAAAAGGTTTATCCAACAACAAGTGAACCAGCAAAAAAGGGGACTGCTTCTCATTCTTATAACACTAAAGCTCATAAAGAGACTTTGCCAGTGAAACATGTTCAGTGCTCCAAAGGAAAATGTTTGAGAAAAAAAAAAGCACAGGAGTTGACTGGAAGATCAGGGTCTTGACTTTGAATCAGAGTCAGGTGTTGGTAGATGGAGCGAACAAGAACACAACCAGTAACACTGAAAATAATGAATAAATGGGGGAACTATAACATATCAGTCACATTTGTGAAATATGGCTTTGCAAGAAAAAGTAGCTGACTTTGTTAAACTTGTGGATGAACTGAAAAGCATACACCCCACTCTATATCATTAATGTTTAGAAGAACATTAAGAGATGGAGAAACTGTAAGTAAAACATTTTTATTCTTATTACTATTTGTATTAAATATTTCATGATTTAAACTGTGTGCAGTTTTGTTTATTGTGTAGTCAGGGGTAGTTTTAATGTGGGGGATCTTTTCAGTGACTTTTACATGTGCCAAAGATATCAAACTAAACACGTAGTTTTTAGTTGTAAGAAATATAGATTTTACAGTATAAAAAGAGAAGAAAGGCTGGACAAAAGCAAGTTTGATTTTAACACACTATGATCTTGGGCTACCAGGGTATGGATGGGATGTAAAAAAGTGTACTGATTATATCATAAGCAGAATTAAGATATTTTATCTTATTTTTGCAGGGTGAATTTCTATATTAATGCCATTGGCTTAAGTTACAAACAAGTGTTTTTTGTAAGAAAGTGATCTTGCAAAATAAGACAAAATTATGAAAGCCATAAAAAATGCTAAATGTCCTACATCTGCAATGATATTAGCTTATTTTCCCAATTACTAAATGTTCAATGGGAGTCAATAAGTCTGCAGCTGAAGGCAATTGTACATTCTGCTCTAAATGAAATTTAGAAAGATTCATTGTGGACTACTTTTACACAGAACCAAAAATTTCTAAATGCAGTGTATCCGTGTCGCCAAATATAACAAAAGAAAAACATAAAAGTGCCCACGGTATGCCATTTGCCAACTACAGCAACCACAAACCAGCTCCACAAAAGATGCAATAAAAATATTCCACCTCTTTGAATGTACTTAACTCAAATGTCCTTGAATCTGTACAACGCTGGTTAAAAACACACTGTGGCACAGTAAAAAATAATAAGCTTTTATTAAATCCAGACGGTTGAGTGCTTTTGCCCTTACACACTGGACTTCATCAGAACCATCTCATAATACTGGACATTCCCTTATATACAATAAAACACCAACAACAATAATTAAATAATTATTTCATTACATAATTACTGATTAATAGTTTAAAGTGCCTTCCACAGTGCTGATGGTTGTAAATCCCATCATACACACATTCCCAGCTAAAAACAATATATAACCTAATTCTCATTATTCAAAATCATAAACAAAATAAAAAAGTAACAGAAAATTCTAAGACCTACCATCTGGCTGTTTATATTGATCGGATTTTGAAAGACAATATCATTACTATAGGTTCATAGGTAGGTACTAGGCTATTGGCCCTAGGGTCTATACAAGCCTAGCCAAAAAGGTACCCTGGCTTTCACCACCCAAGAAAATTATTTTCCTGTGCCCCTGTCAAGCAGAACCACAGAAGTGATCCCCGGGGTGAATTTCCTATTACCCTTTCAATCATCAATCATCAAGATTTTTCTTGAAGAGTGCTAATGAGGAGCTCTGCTTGACATAGATAGGTAGTCTGTTCCAGAGTATGGGAAGTCTCTGGGACAGGAATCTATCCCTCCAGCATGTTCTGTTTATTGTGGTGACAAGGTTTATGTCCCTAGAGCATGTAGCTCGGAGGGATTGGGATTTCCTTAAGTGGAGCATGTCCAACAGATCTGGGTTTGACATAGCTTTGTATGTTAGGCAGAGATCACCTCTGAGTAGGCGATATGTGACGGAGTGAAGCTGGAGGTTTTTGAGACGGTCTGCGTAAGGCATCTGTTTGAGGCCAGTAATCCTCTTTGTGAGGTATTTTTGCAACCTTTCCAGTTGTTGTAGATGTCTTGTGAGGTACATACCAAAACGGGCGTTGTACTCTATAATGGGTCTAATGAGTGATGAGTAAAGAGGAACAATGACCTCTTTTTTTCTGGATGAGAAACCTTTTGTGATGAGGTGTGCCACGTAGAAGGATTTCCTGACCACTGTGGCGATGTGATTATCAAAGGAGAGACTACTGTCCACCTGTGTCCCAAGGTCTCATCACACTTTTGGTGTTACGTAGACTTCCGCCTATTTAGTAGTTCATGGGTACAGAGTTTTTACCAAAGGGGATGATAATGCACTTTTTGGCATTGAGCTTGAGACCATGTCTTTGACACTAGGCATCTGTCTCAGTAAGGCCCTTTTGTAGGATGTCCACATCGTTAAGAGTTTCAATTATGGCTCCTAATTTGCAGTCATCTGCGAATTTAGTTACCAAAGACCTTCTGTGTTGGCCTGTACTTCAGAGAAGTAGATACCAAACAGGAGAGGACCCAGGACTGAACCCTGTGGTACTCCACTTGTCACTGGTCTGAAGTCTGATTTGGAGTCTGCTACTTTTACAGTGTGGGTTCTTTCAGTAAGTCAGTTGGCAAACCATCTTGGGACATAAGGATTTATACCTAGTGTGGTGATTTTATCTATAATTCCAGAGTGGGGAATGGTGCTGAATGCCTTGGTGAGATCTAGACAGGCTGTGTGAACCACCTTACCCTCATCTATGGCTTTGGTGACTACTTCAAAGAAGTCTATCAGATTTAGGAGATATGATCTGCATTTTACAAACCCAAACTGTGTGGGGTCCAGAGATTGGAGATCTCCAATGTCTTTGTTTATGAGTTCCATGATGATACGTTCCATGGCCTTGTAGATGAGGCTCGTCAAGCTAATGGGGCGGTAGTTCCCGGGGTCTGTTGTGGCTCCCCCTTTGTGGAGTGGGATAACTGTCCCGGTGCGCCATTTAATGGGCACAAAGCCTGAGGTGAGGCTATGATTGAACATGGTACTTAGGTGGGGTGCCAGTTCATTCTATAGTTCATGTAGAAGGCAGCCTGGGATGTTGTCAGGTCCCATGGATGCTGTGTTCTTGGCTTTGGAGAGTGAGGTTTTTACCTGTGCAGTCGTGATTACAGGAACTTTGCATTCTTCCGGTATAAAGATGGGCCCTTTAGGGGGTGAGAGGGGGGGTAAAGTTAGGACTGAACCTATCTGCCAGGATGTTGGCAATATCAGTTGGTTCAGTATATTTAGTGTCATTGTGCTGTAACTCAGAGCAGATCTGAGTGTTGCCATTGAGATTTTTGACATAGCTATAGAATGCTTTGTGGTTGCCTTTAGAATCAGTGGCAATTTTGTTTTCATAACTAGCTTTGGAGGATTTTATGAGGGATCTCAGTTTCTTACTGAGGCTGATCAGGGAGTTCCTCCAATCGTGGGATTTTACTCTTTTTTTTGCAACAGTTTCTTTCTTCTGTTGTAGAGTTTGTTTATGGCAGAAGACCACCAAATTGGCTTCCTTTTTTTGGAGGATAGCATCTTGGTTCTGTTAGAGATAGCATGGAACATGTACTCATGTAAGTGCTTATAAAGTGCATTTGTGTAGGATTCAGCAATCGTACCTCTATTGTCCATCTGCATGGGTGTCGTGAAGTTTTCCACTTCTGTCTTAAGAAGAGTGAAGTTGGCTTTGGAGAAATTTTTTACAGTTGTTTTCCTAATGGGGGGTGGGAGCGGGATGTGGATGTCTAGGGTGATTAGCTTGTGGTCGGATCTGACCAACAAGGAGCTGACCTCTGGTGTGGAACACCGGTCACCCATGTTGGTGATGACAAGGTCTAGGATATTGCTGCCCTTTGTGGGGGTGTGGATAAGTTGATCCAAGGCATTGGAATTGATGATTTCCAGAAAACATTGAGCAAAAGAGTTGGTACATGAGTAGTTTTCCCAGTTAATGGTAGGGTAGTTGAAATCACCCATTATTAGAGTGTTGGGTTGTACCTTAATATTTTCCAGTGTATCAAGAAAAGAGG
Source organism: Protopterus annectens (assembly GCF_019279795.1). NCBI lineage: Eukaryota > Metazoa > Chordata > Ceratodontiformes > Protopteridae > Protopterus > Protopterus annectens. Next base: position 1,654,046,380 of record NC_056731.1, on the reverse strand, counting down.
CGTGGGAATCCTGGGGCATGGTGGGGGGGGGGGTCTGTAGCAAGCTACAATCTGGATTGCAGTTTTTCCCAGAGTTAGTAAAACTTGGATAATCTTGGATGCATTATGCTGAGCAACTAGCTTGGAGGTGTGGATATCCTTAATGAATATGGACATGCCTCCACCTTTAGTCTTTCGGTACAGGTTTGGTGGCCGAAAGGTGTGGTATGAATTATAGCCTGGTAATGCAGGGGTGCTCTCTGGAGCTTTGAATCAGATCTCTGTCACTGCACAGATGTTAATGTTCTCCATTTTAAGGAGTGCCTCGAGTGAGTGCATTTTGAGGTTTAGACTTCTAGCATTGAGTAGCATTACCCTCAGATTTTGCTTGCTTGTACCTGTTACGGTGGTGAATTTGTCATTTGAACCTTGCCTAAAAAAGGCACTATAGGGGTGGCAAGAGCCTTTGCCAGTATCGGGAATCCCAAGGGTGACAGGTGCAGACCATCTCTGGTAAAGTAGCGTGGTCTGTCGATCATGTCATCTCAGGCAGACGGATAGTGCATTCCTTTAGAATGACACCGGAAGCTTAGCCAATTGTTAAAGTCAATCATTTTGTCCTTGTACTGTGGTGTCATTCTGGATGATGGCAGGATGCTACTCAGGGCTAGGGTCATACCGGCCTGGGCTACAAGATCGGAGTGCTCCTCCATGTCTCTTTTCATGTAGTCCAGGGAGGTACATCTCAGGTCATTCACACCAACATGGACAATGACAGAGTCATATTTGTACTTGTTGGGGAGTGACCTGAGTGCGTGTGTTATGTGGCGGATCCTGGCACCTGACAGGCAGATGACAGTACCTTTTTCCTTGTTTAGTCTGGTGAGTGGAACATCAGTGTGCCTGACTATAGAGTCAGCTATGACAAGAGTGTTGGGTACGTTATGCCTTATGGGCTGTAGTTGAGTGGCACACCGAGTATGTGGGCTATGTGTCATTTGGGTTGTGTTGAGGGGTGGAGGTTGCTTGCATGTCTGCTTTGGAGGTCTCTGTTGCTTGGGCAGATTTGTACTGAGAACCTCCACGAATGTAGGTGTGTGTTTTGTGCTTGTGTGTGTGTGTGTTTTGGTGGTGTAGGTTTTGAGGGACTATGTGATGAGTGTGGTGCGGTGCAAGTGTTTACATTCTCCTCTTGACTGTCTAGGCCAGTTTTTGGTGAAGAGAGCTTTGCTTCCAGTTTGGCTATATAAGTGCATCTCTCACAGGTCATAGTGTTGGGTGGTAGGAGGAGAGGGTTGTCTGTGTACATGAGGCAATTGCTGCATTGTCCCAAGATGCCCAAATTCATCAGGTAGACAGGAGAAAACACCGGGAGCTGACCTTTAGACATGCCTGAATAGGTGCTCATTTATTAAGTACTAAAAACTGTTTTCCTCTAGACAAGTGAGGAAAGTTGAATGCTGTAGTAATTTGTAACTTATTTAGTGCTTACAATGAGTTCTGAACAAGTGCTGAGATCAAAGAAACAGATGAGTGCTAAAACTAAAAAGCTGGCTAGTTGCAAGGGAAATTTTGAAGAACAGACTTTATGGCACCAGGAATAGTTTAACTCCAGTTAAGTGGGAGTGGGGGGGGGGGGCTTAGGAGCTCACAAACAGTCCTGGACACAGCAAATCCGTATCTGATGGTTCATATTTTGAGAGATTCTTGGGATTTTTTACTCATAAATTAGTCATTTTGTGACAAAATTAGGGGGGAGTTTCTCCACTATTAATATAGCAGATCTGTTTTCTTCTATCCCTCACACCTGGGGCCTGGAACTTTTTTCTGAAGCTATTAGGGAACCTACCTCTTTAGATAATACAACTGTTCATTTTGTAGTGGAACTAATGGAAATAGTTCTGACTCACAATTTTAATCCCACTTCCGAAACACAGCTACTGCTACTTGTATCACACTCACTGAAATGTGCTGGGTTTTCTTGCTAATATTTGGAGTTCTAATATCTGCTTTCTGGACAGCATAAGGCACTTTATTAATTGTCCTGCTGAAATTTCATCAGGTTCCACCAGTTCAAGCAAGAAAGTCATCCAAACGGAACCACACTCTCACTGAAATCCACAGCGGTCTCTATAAACGGCCAAACTAAAACATGCACCTTATTAATTGTCCTGCTGCAATTCCATCGGGTTCAACCAGTTCAAGTAAGAAAGCCATCCAAATGGAACCATGCTCTCACTGAAATCCACAGAGGTCCCTGTGAACAGCTAAACTAAAACTTGCACCTTATTAATTGCCCTGCTGCAGTTCCATCGGGTTCCACCAGTTCAAACAAGAAAGTCATCCAAATGGAACTGCACTCTCATTGAAATCCACAGCGGTCCCTGTGAACTGCTAAATTAAAACTTATATGTGTAATCACCTTAAGATATAACTTGCTCCAATGTTTCTAAATATAAACTAGAGTGTTTACAATACCTAGCTGAAAGCTGTGTTTCTGAAGTGGTTCCCATCCCCAACCTCCCCTTACCAGCCACAAACACCATAAAATAACAAACTAACAGGGTGATACTTCCCTTGGTAGCTTCCCTACCCTTATAGCTATTCTCTATATAGTTTTCTTGACTACGCAAACTATTCTAACTTGGAGCAGGAAACCCTAGTGTATTGCTCCATTACCCAGCAACAGGTTGTTTTTCTTGTAGCTTGCGCACACAATGTTTTCGGAGCAATCATAGACAAGATCTCACTTCCTGTCTGTGATCTCTCCTGAAGATGGTTTCACACAGGCTTAGGAATTGAGTTTTGCCATTCTTCCTCTTTCCCTACATCTCTTGCGCCATCTAAAACCTCCAAACATAGCGTTCAGCACCATTATGCCAGTTCCAAAACACAGCTGTGGCTACTTGTACCATAATCAGTGAAACGTGCTGGGTTTTTTTTCCAATATTTGGAGTTCTCATATCTGATTTCTGTACAGCATAAGGTACATACTAAGCCCCTCACTGTTTAACCTAACCCTGGTTACTACATAGATCTAGCGGTAAAATGGATTGTGTGTAACAGAACAGGCCTTATGATTGCCTTGTACACAGAGCTACAAATGTTAAATCCATGGTATAAAACCACGTTTTGTACTGCATAGTGATGCAAATAACATACGGATTGTCAAATACAAATGCTGCTCTTGTTGGTTTGTGATTTAGTGACATATCTGCTATCATCACTCTATGTTTAATTTTGCAGTGTTTAAGTTATCTTCTACTTTATCTGCATTCTGCATAGAACAGCCGAAATGAATACATGACGTACCTTTGCTTATAGCACTGCATAATGTATTGAAGACACTGTTCTAGCAAAGTGTTGCTTTAAATATAAAACCAATTTCTGTTTATGTTCACACTGTTTCTGCTAATTAATACTTTCCATCCTTACTATTTTGCAGTCTATTTAGTAATAGAATATTAAAGGAATTAATGTATACTATATAGACATTATAGTAACTGATATTAGTCCTGCACCGTCTTGCTTTGAGGAGAGACTGCACCCTAAGGCATTTAGAGTATTACTGTATGTTCTGACACCAGCATGGTCAAAAAACAGTTGCCTATCAGTTTAGCTATAATGGGATGTATTACTCCCTCCTTGTCAACCATTGCTGCTGTTTGTTAATTTTCTTCCCTTCTCTAATTCCCCTCATCTCTCCCCCACTTCCCTTATTCCCTTTACTTCAAGCACATTATTAATTGTCCTGCTGTAATTCCATTGGGTTCCACCAGTTCAAGCAAGAAAGTCAACCAAACAGAACTGCTCTCTCATTGAAATCCACATCGGTCCCTGTCAATGGCTAAACAAAAACTTTTATGTGTAATCACCTTAATATATAAGTTGCTCCTAATTTTTTAAATAATATAAACTAGAGCGTTTACAATACTTAGCTGAAAGCTGTGTTTCTGAAGTGGTTCCCATCCCCAACCTCCCCTTACCAGCCGTAAACTCCATAAAATAACAAACAGGATGATACTTACCTCGGTAGCTTCCCTACCCTTATAGCTGTTCTCTATATAGGTTATTTGACTACACAAACCATTCTAAGGTAGAGCAGGAAACCCTAGTGTATTACTCCCCTACTCAGTAATGTATTGTTTTTCCTTGTAGCTTGCACACACTACCGTTTTCGACCAACCAGCTCTGTTCGCCCTTGCTACACTCTGGCTCACTCCGCTCCACTACCTTACCCCCATTCCCACCCAACCCCTTTGTCCTTAGGTTTATACTTATCTAGCCACTCCCACTACCCTCTCCAACCAACCACAAATCACCACCTCATACATTAATCAGTCACCAGCAGGTTTCAATGGGAAATCAAAGCCCACCACCACAAATTGTCCTAACCAAATACCTTTTCAATCCCTCTAAAACCATAACTAGCTAAACCAACAACCCTATCACCATATACTAACATTACCATTAAAAACAAACAACCTATAACAATAGGCCCTCACCACTGTCCCACACACTACAAACAACAAATATGCACTCTTGCAACCCTGCTAATAATGCAACAGCAGGTGCAATTACCATTGCTACCACAATAACCTAAATGAGCCCATCCCTGCACATTGTACCTCTCACAACTACCCTATAAGATCAAAGCCCACAAACATTTTGATCTATTGTTCTTTTTAATTAACATCCCACCATCACATCACACTCACTATAAACTACTCTCACATCCACAAATTTGAACACACCCAGAAAATTTCAACAAACATAATAAAATACTTAAAAAAGTACAGTTTTGTACCTACCATAAATGTAGATGTTCGAAGATCCACATTGCTGCAGTCCTTACATATGGGTAGTCCGCTGTCCTCGGTCAGCCCGAATACCAAAGTATTAGGCTGACGTCGGTCAAGGCGCTTAAAACTGACATCAGGACGTCAGGGTACAAAAGCGCATGACCGACGTAATTTCCTCAGTCTTTTCTTGCCCCAGATGTCAGAAGGCCCTAACAAGAAAGGCCAAAGCCAAAAACCAGCAAAAACTAATCAACCACCCGTGCACTAACCATATTTACAATATGTACAACACAAACCACACCACCACCTTCAACAACAGAGGGGAAGGAGGGAGGGTAAATTGGACTGCAGCAATGTGGATCTTCGAACATCTAAATTTATGGTAGGTACAAAACTGTACTATGTTCTTCATCTCACATTGCTGCAGTCCTTACATATGGGTAGAATCCCAAAGCAGAGGAAAGGGAGGATGGCAAAACTATAAAGCATTAGGAGCTGCCAAAATGCCCTGTAAAATTGCAGAGGCAAATCCAGCCCTAGATTTAGAGTAAAGTGGAAGGTGGTAATGCTTAGAGAAAGTATGCACTGAACTCCAAGTAGCTGCTTCCAAAATATCTTTAGTAGCCACCCCCCTTAAAAAAGCTGTAGAAGTGGCAGTAGCCCTAGTGGAATGAGGCCTAATCCCAGCTGGAATCTCCTTACCATGATGGGAATAACAGAAAGCAATACAAAAACCAATCCACTTACAAATAGTTTGTTTTGAAACAGGTTTACCCTGAGAACCCAAAGCAAAAGAAACAAACAACTGCTGAGACTGCCTGAACCCTTTAGTTCTGCTCAAATAATATCGCAACTGTCTGTGTATATCCAAAGTGTGCAAAATCCTTTCCCCTTTATTTTGGGGGTTTGCATAAAAAGTAGGCAAATGAATAGTTTGGTTTAAAGCCACACTAGAAACCACTTTAGGCATAAAAGAAGGGTTAGTACGCAAAGACACCCTATCCTTGTGGAAAATTAAGAAAGGCTCAACTGCCATAAGGGCCTGTAATTCAGAAACCCTTCTCGCAGAGGTAATGGCCAACAAAAAAGCAGTCTTCCATGATAAATATTTCAACTCTGCAGATGCTGCAGGCTCAAAAGGTTGTAGAGTGAGTTTCTCCAACACAAAATTGAGATCCCAAGCAGGAGTAGGAGCTCTACGTGGGGATCTTATATTCTTTGCCCCTCTAAGGAATTGCTTAAACAAAGGCTGAGAAAATAATGGTGGGTCACAGTCATAGTGAGCAGAAATTGCTGCAGCATGAACCTTTATAGAGGAGAAGGACAAACCTTTGTCCAATAACTCAGTAAGGTATTGAAGCGCAACACTTAAATTAGGTTTAGAAACATCAAAGTCCTTTGCTGTACTCCAAAATAAAAATCTCCTCCATCTATCTGCGTAAACTTTCATTGTACTAGGCCTTCTGGCCTCCAAAATAACATTCAAAACTTGTTGTGGAAGCTGAGACCCTCCAGGGTTTAAAACAGAATATGCCAGGCTGTCAGATGTAGAGAATGAAGTTTGACATTGAGTAAATGACTGTTCTCCTGAGACAGCAGGTGAGGAATCGAAGGCAAAGGCCATGGAGGCTCCGTACCAGACTTCTCAGTAATGGGTACCAGTGCTGTCGAGGCCAATCTGGAGCTATTAAAATCATGTTTGGCTTGTCCTGTCTGACCTTCAGGAGTACCTTTGGGAGGAGAGGCAGAGGTGGAAAGGCATACACGTGAAGATTGCTCCAATTGAATGAGAGAGCATCCACTTTCCAAGCTGTGGGATGAAACCTTTTGTGCAAAACTTTGGCAGCTGGTAATTTAGTGGAGAAGCGAACAGATCTATGTCTGGAGTTCCCCATAACACTGTCAATCTCTGAAATACATGAGGATCCAATTTCCACTCGTGGGGATCCATAATTTGTCTGCTCAACACATCTGCTAAGGAGTTCTGTGCTCCTGGCAGAAACCTTGCCTGAAGATTTAGCTGTAAACTGAGAGCAGTCTCCCACAAAATCATTGCTTGTCTGCATAGAGGATAAGAATCGTTCCCCTTGCTTGTTGATGTACCACATGACAGTTGTGTTGTCTGTTTGAATCAACACCTGCCCTGGAAGAAGTAAATCCTTGAAAGCTATCAATGCAAATTGGACTGCTAACATCTCCTTCAAGTTGATATGTAGATGTTGAAGTCTGGCAGGCCACGTGTCTTGTACCCATTTTCCATTTAGATGAGCTCCCCAAGCTTTGTCTGAGGCATCTGTCGTTAAAATCTGACTCGCCTCTGGCCGGGTCACAGAGAGTCCCTTGTTTAGGTGACATTCCTGAGCCCACCACAAAAATTCCTTTTGAATGCAAGGTATTATCTGAATGACAGTGTCCAAATCTTGGCAGTGCTGTGTCCATACATTCTTGAGATACCAATGTAGCTTCCTCATATGCAGTTTGGCATTGGGAAGTACCAGTATACAAGATGCCATGAACCCCAAGGCTTGAAGGACTGTCCTTGCAGTCAGCCTGGACTGACGAGACAATTGGTGGAAGTAAAGAGAAAGATTCTTTTGTTTGTCCGGGGTCAAAAAGGCCATCTGGGATGCTGTATTCAGTCTCACACCCAGAAAGCACATGTCCTGAGAGGGTACTAGACTGGACTTTATTTCGTTCACAGAATACCCCAGGCATCTTAACACTGCCATCACATACTGTAAATGATGAAGAAGTTCGTCCTTTTCTTGTGCCAGAATCAGGCAATCGTCCAAATAAGGATAGATTTGTATTCCTCTTAGCCTGAAGAAAGCTACCACTGGAGCCAGAACCTTCGTGAACACTCTGGGAGCAGTAGATAAGCCAAAGGGCAATGCAGAGAACTGATAATGTGAAGTCCCAGCCCGAAAACGCAGATACTTCCTGCAACTGGGCCTGATAGGAACATGAAGGTAAGCCTCCTTGAGATCCAGAGTCACCATCCAGTGATCTTTGCCCAGCAGAGGTAAAAGCTGTTGTAACGTCAACATTTTGAACTTGGGAATGTCCAGATATGTGTTGAGGATAGATAAATCCAAAATTGGTCTCCACGTGTTTCCTTTCTTTGGTACTAGAAACAGGCGAGAATAAAATCCTAGGCCCACTTCTGGCAGAGGGACCGGTTGTATGGCCTCTATTTGAAGTAGTAGAGAAATTTGTTTGTGAGCCTCTAGTCTTTGCTGAGGAGGAACGTCCGGCATGCCTTTGAAAGGAGGCAAGGTATGGAAATAAAACTTGTAACCTTGGTGAATGATATCCAATACCCATTTGTCTTGGGTAATCAACATCCAATTTTCCTTGAAGAGTGCTAACCTTCCTCCGAAAGGTGCTGCCAGGCAAGAAGGATCTGGCAGCTGAAAAAGTAGGTCATTGGGCCTGTTTACGAAAGGACTGGCCCCTGCCCTCACCCAAAGATTGTGCAGGTCAACTTCCTGTTCTAGGTCTGAAAGAACTCTGAGCTCTGCCCCTACCACGTCTAGATCTACCCCTAGACTGAGAATCATAAGAAGGATACGTCCACCCCTTAGCAGGCCAATTCCTACTAAACTTCGGAGGCTGAACTTGCAAAAAATCTTTAACAGCCTGCATAGACTTAGCCTTGTCTTCCATTTTCTTCAAGACTGACTCCACAGGTGAACCAAACAACACATCAGACTGCAAAGGAGCATCCAAAATCCTTGTCTTAACATGGTCAGATAAATTCTGATCCTTCAGCCAGGCGTGCCTGCGAAGAACTGAGCCAGTGGCAGCCACCCTAGACGAGGCCTGCACAGCATCAAAACCACACTGTAATGAATGCTTACCCACCTGTTCAGAGACATGCACCAAATCTTGTAATTCTTTACACTCAATGCCTTCCGCCAGAGCATCCACCTTAGACTTCAATTGAGAAAGAAGAAAGTTTTGATATTTCAACATATGAAACTGGCAATTCAAAGCCCTCATAGCTAAGGTAGAAGATGTATAGACCTTCTTTCCCCATCTATCCAAAGCTCTGGCTTCTTTATCTAGAGGAACCGGATTTTTTACAACAGAGGCCTTGACACCCTTAGGTCCCTGACTAATAGTTTCTGGGTCCGCCCTAGGACTCTTATAAAGATATTTATGAGCCTCAGGCACCCTGTAATACCTATCCGGTTTAACAGGAGCAGGAGGCAGAGAATCAGGATTAAGTGAAGCCTCTGCAAACACATCTTCCACAACATCCAGAACCGAGGGTATAGCCAAGGGCCTATGCTGGGGTAACAGCAAAAATTCCCTAAGCCTTTTCCGAGAATCAGAGAAGTCCTGACCTTCCCACTTAAAATGTTCCCTCATAGAATGAAGTGTCTCTGAAAAGAAAAATCCTCTGGAGGAGAAGCAGAAGGAGTGGAATCATCTGCATCAGAATCAGAATAAGGAGAGTACTCCTGCAAGTCTTCAGCTGAAGACTCTGAAACATCGAAGCCTGCTCAAAACTTCCCAACTCTGGCTCCACTCTAGGCCTCCTATCAGGAGGGGCAAAGAACCTCTAATCAGAGTAATCAAATCTTCTGCCATTTTAAGCATGTGCTTCTTAGGCACAGACCCTGCTGAACTAGGAGTGACACCAACAGAAGCTAAAACTGGCCTGCCTCTGGGAGAAGCCTTGGAAACAGAAGGAGAAGGCCTAACCACCCTAGGAAGGGAGGGAGTACAGTAACTTGAGAAGCCCCTTCAGCCTGACCTGCCTCCTGAGAGACCACCTCCTGCAAAATCAAAGTCTCCCCCTGAGACTCCAGAGAAGTCTCCGTCGGAACCACCGGTTCCACTGAAGCCTCTAAAGAACCGGCGTCCGGAACGGACGACTCATCTTGCCTGGGTTTAACTGTTTTGTCTTTGCGCTTCAAGAGAAGCGGGCGGAGAATCCGGCGGCATATTATAATTGCACCGCTTCCCAAAGACCAGCCTAGCACAATCTAACCTTCGCTTAATAGTGCGTTTATTGAACCTAGCACAAAAGCAACACCCAACAACGTCGTGCTCAGGCCCCAAACAAGGAATACACAAAGAATGATAATCCCTATGCGGTATCTGTTTCCCACAAGAAATACAGTTATTCACTTTTTCTGACATCCGGTAAAACACTGAGGCAAGAAAAAAAAAAACAAAATATTCCCCAACGGGGTACTTAGCCAACTTGGATTCGGTCTGAAACTCCGAATTCGAAAAATTTCAGAACGCCGAACGGCACTTGCAACGCTGCTTCTGCATCGGACCATGCGGCAAAAAAGACTGAGGAAATGACGTCGGTCATGCGCTTTTGTACCCTGACGTCCTGATGTCAGTTTTAAGCGCCTTGACCGACGTCAGCCTAATACTTTGGTATTCGGGCCGACCGAGGACAGCGGACTACCCATATGTAAGAACTGCAGCAATGTGAGATGAAGAACATCCCTAGCCATAACTGCATCCAATCTAGCCTGTAGGAGAGACATTCACCCTAACCCTGGCCCCCCAGCCCATCACCCATCCACATTAATACATCTTCAAACAACAACAACCTCCCCCACTCAACTCCATTTCACCCTAGACATAAGAATGATATCCGTGGTGGTGCTGCGGTAGCATTGTCACCTCACAGTAAGACGTTGTCCTGTTCGATTCTCAGCTAAAGCATCTTCTGTGTGGAGACATGCGTGAATGGGCTTACCTTCGTTGAAGGTTGTGCATCAGAGCTGGCAACTCGGCAAGTAAAAATCTACTGCCAATCATTAGCGGACCGGAGTTCCACTGTGGCGACCCCTAACCGGGAAAAGCCGAAAGATACAACAACAGGAATATCAAAAATAAAATACAGGAACTACATGCTAACCTTGCCCTATACTCCACAAACATCGTCCTTATCACTGAAACATGGTTAAAAACAGAAATCTCGGACAATGAAATAATCCTACCAGGATATAACATCATTAGTAAGGACAGGCTAGGTAAAAGAGGAGGTGGAATAGCTCTCCTCTCTAAGAGCCAAATATCCTTAGAATTACTTGACATTAAAACTCCGGCATTTGACAATTCAAAGTTGATACTTACAAAACTGATCATTAATCTCAAAAAACATATAAACATAACTGGCATGTATATCCTACCAGGAGATAATACACAGACTGTTGAACACATACTAAGTTGGGTATCAGAAACGCTTCCTCAGGAAACAATAATTATGGATGACTTTAACATTTACTGGGCAGACAGTATTTCCCAAACCCCTAAAAATTATATCAACCTACACGGCTTCACCCAGTTCATCCAACAACCCACCAGGTATAATAAAACATCCAACAGGCAATCAATACTTGACTGGATACTAACCAATAGACCGACCCTCTTATCTCACTGCGGTTGTCTACCAGACAGCCTCAGTGACCATCACCCAACCTGCTTACTCAGACAGAATATCAGTCCAACAAAACAAATTATTTACCAGCAAATTAGGAATAAAAGGCACCTTAAGCTCAATGACCTCATATATAATCTTAAACATTATAACTGGACACTACTCACCCATCTCCTCCTAGATGAAGCTGTTCACTATTTTAATACCACCTTCCTTTCTCTCCTAGATGCCCAAGCCCCCACCAGAACAATACGAGTTAAATCTAACCTTGCCCCATGGTTAACTAAAGAGACTAGATCCCTTTTAAGGACAAGAGATAAAGCTTGGAAACACTAGCACACAACCAAATCACACTCAGCACTTCAAACCTATCGTGAACTCAGAAATCAATCAAAAAACACATTAAACAGGATAAAATAAATTATTACCCCAAACCCCAAATCATGCACTGTAACAACCCACAGAAAATCTGGACAGCCATAAACAAGATTCTCCAACCAGGTAAAGTTACCATGCCCCCTCCTACTACAACCAATACTAATGACAATATTGCCACCCAATTCAATGCATACTTTACCAAGACTATACTAGGCATTGTCTAAAAAAACAAAACCCTTCTTCTACCTCAACCAATTCTCTACCAGACAATAATAGAACCATATTATCACTGCAACCAGTATCAATAAACATTATCAAAAAACTAGTAAAAAAAACTAAAGCCAACCACTCTAGCAGTAGACAACTTACCAGCAGACTTCCTAAAATTAACCACTGATGCCACCCCCTATCCAGTAACCATCCTTATAAGCAGATCCTTAACTGAAAACAAAGTCCCCAACATCTGGAAAATCTCACATATAATACCTCTTCATAAAGAAGACCCTTCTACTGACCTCTCAAACTATCGACCTATAGCAATCCTATCTCCACACTCTAAAATTCTTGAAAGAATTGTCCATAAACAAATCACAGACTACCTGCACACTAATAAACTATTAACCAATACCCAGCATGGCTTCTGACCGTTTCATAGTACAACTACCACATTAATGTCATTTACAAACATGATCAGCCTCCATAGAAATGATGGCAACTATGTATCCTCTCTATTGTTAGACCTATCAAAAGCCCTTGATATGATCTCACACAGCAAACACCTGAATGTTCTCTCTGACATTAACGTGTCCCAGTCTACCCTTGCCTGGTTCCAGAGCTACCTATCCAGCCATCTGCAAGCTGTACGCTGGCAACAAACAATATCATCCTTTCTTCCCGTAACACTAGACGTTCCACAAGGCTCAATTTTAGGGCCATTGCTCTTCTCTATCTTCACAAATAACCTGCACACCTCAGTCCCACAAGCATCACTCATTCAGTACACAGACAACTCTACAGTCATCTGTGCTGCTACTACCATAGAAGAGCTTCACAAAGTAACAACAGTCCTTCCTAGCAATTGAAACCTGGCTAACTAATTCTCACTAAATTCTTAACCCCAAAAAAAACAAACGTATGTTATTTCAGCCCACTAAAGAATATGCATCCCCGTGTACGTTTAACATAACTTCATTAGAGAATACAACCATTTCCCACTCACCTCATACTAAATTGTTAAGTGTAGAAATTGACTGCAATATGAGATTTGATGCCCACATATCTCAAACTGTAAAAAAGTTCATAAAAACTTGAAACTTTATATAGGAACAAACAATACTTTACAAGTGACACTAAAACCAAAATTGCCCAATCACATTTGATATCCAAACTACTTTATGCATCCCCATACTAACTAAACTTAGAAAAACAAGCCTGAAGCCTGCTACAATAAAATTGTTAGATATGCCACCAATTCTCCATCAAGAACTCACTACTGTACCTCACCCTTAAAAAACTCAATTGGCTAGAACTCCCAAACCTTCTACTCTACAACCAACTAATCATAGCCCATAAGATATTCTACCAAATGGAAAAAAAAACACCCACACTTCAAAATATTCTGCCACCATACACCAGCTCCAGAACTTTATAGTCAACCAACAAACACTTATTAAAATTGAGTCAGCCAGAAATTCATCTAGGGAATCACTATTCTCAAACTATATAGGCAAAGTCTGGAATTCACTATCATGTGAAATAGCATCTACCCCAACCCTCTCTCAATTTAAAACATTGATAAAACTCACTTAATAAACAAGTGGCTATGTCCCTGGAATACCCCTGACTAGACTAAAAACAGCACTCTCTTACAGATACTACTGCCCATAAACCTTATTTTCACCTACTAAGCTTAACTAGATCTGTCAACTTACCACTGATAACCATCTATTACATTCTACAACTCCTACTACCTAATTATATCTAATCCCCCTCTATTGTAAACAAGCTACTGTATCAATACCATCTAATTATAGCTAAATCCACTACTATAGTGTATACTCTGCTGTATGTTTTCTTTCCTATTTATGGTGTGAAATGACATATTCTTACATTTATTCATGTAAATAATCCCAGTTTTCTTGTACAAATGTATTATCATGTATTAATATCTATGCTGTATAAATGTTACATATATTACTGTTTGGCAAATGTTGGAGCTTTTCTCCCTGGGCCTCCGCTGAAAATGGATGCGTCAAGTTGTACTTTCCTGGTAAACAAATGTCAAATAAAATAAATAAATAAAATACAATAATAAAATAATAAAAAAAAAGCACCAAACCAGGCATGTCCAAGGGTCAGCTTTCCAGTGATTTCTCCTGTCCACCTGGTGAATCTGGGCATACTGGGGCAATGCAGCATTTGCCTCATGTAAACAGACAACCCCCTCCTCCTACCACCCAACACTACAACCTGCAAGAGATGCACTTAAATAGCCAACTGGAAACAAAGCTCTCTCCACCCAAGATTGTGTTAGACATTCAAGAGGAGAAGGTTAACACCCGCACTGCACCTCAAGCAACACATAGCCCTTCTAAACCCACACCACCATCACCCTCACATAGCAACACTAAACCCTCATATGTGGAGGCCCTTAACAGTAACCTTCCCAAGCAACAAGGACCTCTGAAGCTGAAATGCAAACAAACACCAATCACAACCAAAGTGTCACATAGCTCACAACACCAGTGTGCCTCCCAACAACAGCCCCTAAGGCAAGACAACATACCCAGCACTTTAGTCATAGGTGAATCTATACTCAGGCACACTGATGTCCCACTCACCAGGCTGAACAAGGAGAAAATTACAGTCAGCTGCCTGTCGGGTGCCAGGATCCACCACATAACACATGCACTCAAGTCACTCCACAAGTACAAATATGACTCTGTTATTGTCCATGTTGGAGTGAATGACTTGAGATGTACTCCCTGGCCTACATGACAAGAGACATGGAAGAGCTCTCGGATCATGTGGCCCAGGCAGTTATGACCCTAGTCCTGAGTAGCATCCTGCCTTCGCACAGAATGATACCATAGTATAAGGACAAAATAATTGACTTCAGCAATTGGCTAAGGTTCTGGTGTCATTCAAAGGGGATCCAGAATCTGTCCACCTGGGACAACATAATCGATAGACCACGATGCTTTGCCAGAGATGGTCTGCACCTGTTGCCCCTGGGATTCAGATTACTGGCTAAGGCTCTTGCCATCCCTATAGTGCCTTTTTTAGGCAAAGGACAAAACCACCACCATAACAGACACAAGCATGCAAAATCTGAAGGTAATGCTACTCAATGCTAGAAGTCTAAACCTCAAAATGCACTCTCTCGAGGCACTCATAAAAATGGATAACACTGATATCTGTGCAATAACTGAGACCTGGTTCAAGGCTCCAGAGAGCACCCCTGCAGTACCAGGCTACAACTCTCACCACACTTTTCATCCACCAAACCAGGACCGAAACACTAAAAGTGGAGGAGTGTCCGTATTTACCAAGGATATTCACACCACCAGGCTAGTTACCCAACACAATGTGTCTGAAATTCTACAGGTGCAACTAACACTAGGTAAGACTGCACTCCAAATTGTAGCTTGCTACAGATCCCCCACCATGCCCCAAGATTCTCACTACACCTTTCTAAACATACTGGAAAATATTAATATACAACCTAACATCCTAATAATGGGTGATTTCAACTACCCTGCCATTAATTGAGAAAACTACTCGTGTACCAACACCTTTGCCCAACGGTTCTTGGAATTCATAAATTCCAATGCCCTGGATCAACCAATCCATAGTCCCACCAGGGGCTCTAATATCCTACCAACATGGGAAATAGATGTTCCACACCTATGGTCACCCCCTTGTTAGTCAGGTCTGACCATAATCACCCTTGACATTCACATCCCCCACCCCACCCCCCAGTAAGGAAACCGCTGTAAAAAACTTCTCCAAAGCCAACTTCATGCTACTCAAGTAAGAAGTGACAAACGTCATGACACCCATGCAGACGGGAACTGAAAGTTCAACTGCTGAATCCCACACTAAGGCACTGTATGACGACATCCACTCGTGCATGAACCATGCCATCCCTAATGGAACCAAGATGCTCTCCTCCAAAAAAGGAAGCCAATCTGGTGGTCTCCTGCCATAAACAAACTTTATAAGAAAAGGAAGGAACTGTTGCAGAAAAGAGGAAAATCCAAGGATGGAAAAAACTCCCTTACAACCCTCAGTAAGAAGCTGCGATCCCTCATATAATCCTCCAAAGTTAGTTATGAAAATAAAATTGCCAAAGATTCCAAAAACAACCACAAGGTATTCTATAGCTATTTCAAGAATCTAAATGGCAATGCTCAGATCTGCTCTGAGCTACAACAGAATGGCATTAAATATACTGATCCCAAGGATATTGCCAATATTCTGGCAGATTGATTCAGTGCCAACTTCACCCCCCTCTCACCCCCTAAAGGGCCCATCTCAATACCGAAAGATTGCCAAATTCTGGTAATAACAGCCACACAGGTAAAAACCACACTCTAAAAGCTAAGAATACAGCATCCATGGGACCAGATGACATCCCGGGCTGCGTACTACATGAACTACAAAATTAACTGGCACCTCACCTAAGTGTCATGTTTAATCATAGCCTCATCTCAGACTTGGTGCCCACTGAGTGGCTCACAGCTATTGTTACCCCACTCCACAAGGGGGGATACACCTACCGCCCCATCAGTCTGACGAGCCTGCTCTGCAAGGCCATGGAATGTATAAACAAAGACATTGGCAACCTTCAAACACTGGACCCCACCCAGTTTGGGTTTGTGAAGGACTGACTTTTTTCTCCTGAACCTGATTGACTTCTTTGAATCAGTCTCTAGAGCTGTTGACGAGGGTAAGGCGGTCCACACAGCCTATATGGACCTCATCAAGAACTTTGACACCATCCCCCACTCTGGAATCATAGATAAACTTACTAAGCTGGGCATTAATCCCTACATCACTTGATGGGTTGCAAACTGGCTTACTGACAGAATCCACACTGTAAAAGTAGCAAACTCTAAATCCAGCTCCAGACAAGTGACAAGTGGAGTACCTCAGGGTTCAGTTCTGGGACTGCTCATTTGGCATCTACTTCTCTGAAATACAGACCAACACTAAGGTACTCTGGCTAACAAAGTTCGCAGATGACTGCAAACTGCGAGCCATTATTGAATCCCCAAATAATGTGGATATTCTACAAAAGGGCCTTACAGAAACAGATGCTTGGTGCCAGAGCCATGGGCTCAAGCTCAATGCCAAGAAATGTATAGTTATCCCCTTTGGGGAAAAACATGTACCTGTGAATTATCACATAGGTGGCAGTACAATAAACACTGAAAGTGTGATAAGAGACTTAGGTGGACAGTGGTCTCACCTTCGATAAGCACATCACCACAACAGTCAGGAAATCCTTCTATGTGGCACACCTCATCACTAAGGGCTTTTTATCCAGAAAAAAGGAGGACATTGTCCCACTGTGCGCATCCCTCATTAGCCCCATTATAGAATACAATGCCCCATTTCATATGTACCTCCCAAGACATCTGCAACAACTGGAAAGGCCGCAGAAATACTTCACTAAAAGAAGCACAGGCCTAAAGCAGATATCCTATGCTGACTGTCTAAAAAAACTCCAGCTATACTCTGTCGCATATCGTCTACTCAGAGGCAATCTCTGATTAACATACAAGGCCATGTCAGACCCACAGCTGTTGGACATGCTACACTTAAAGAAATCCCAATCCCTCAGAGTCACACACTCCAGGGATCTAAACCTTGTCATCACAATGAACAAAACATGCTGGAGGGATGGGTTCCTGACCCAGAGACTCCCCAGACTCTGGAATAGACTTCACATACATTTCAAGCAGAGCGCCTCTTTGGCCCTCTTCAAAAGGAACCTTGTCAACTGGATGGGAGATGGGAAATTCACCCTGGGGATCATGTCAGTCACCCTGCTAGACAAAGGTCCAAGGAAGTAAATATTGTGGGAAGAAGTGGCCAGGGAATTGTTAAGGCCAGGCGTGTACAGGCCCTAGGGCCGATAGCCTAGTACCAACCTATGAACCTAAATAAATTACATTCGAAGGAGAATATTATAGGCAAATCAAGGGTGTGGCCATGGGGGCAAGTTGTGCCCCCATTTATGCCAAATTAGTTCTTTATGCCCTGAAAACACATTCTATTTTGTCAAGTTGTTTTGCTGCAGATTGGTGTTATTTTAAATTTTTGGATGACACATTTATTTTCTAGAAGGACAATGATGCTACCCTCCACAGTAATTTTTTATCTTATTTAAATGATGCAACATCCTTTTTGGCCTTTCCTGGACATTTTGAGGCTCATTCTATTAGTTACTTGGATGTGACTATTTTTAAGGATTATATGGGAGGCAAATTATGTTCTAAAGTATTTAGGAAACCTACTTTTTAAAATAGTTTTTTAGATTATCGTAGTTGTCACCCACATCATGTCAAAAGGAATATGCTCAAGGGACAATTTGTCAGGGCGGCTCATATATGCTCTGACTATTCTTTGTTCACCAGTGAGGTAGAGATCCTTAAGAATTATTTTTGGAAAGGGGTATCCAAACAATTTGTTAATCAAGATTGTAAGTGAAGTGATGGACTTGTGGGGTACTAGGTTTGTACCCTTATTAGGTCAAGATAATCCCCCTTCTGAAAAAGTAGTTTTTTTAAGTCATATGATTGATAATGGCTTCCCAGGCAATAATTTCACACATGCTATTGGTTGTTACTTTTGACCATAAAGCAAATGTAATAAAGGAAATTTTCAAAGGGGATGAACAGTTATACAACATTTGTGTTCAAAATGGGTTTTAATTTTAAGAACATGTTTGAACACTCTAGTAATGGGGTTTATTTTTCTTTAGAAAATATGTAGGGACTAAGAACTGTGGTATGTATCACCAACGCCCCTTTAGTTTGGAAGGGACAATGGTGACTATTGGTGAACCTAGTGAAAACATTAGGTTGAGTAATGGTAACTGTTCTATGAAGGGGTTGACATATATTGCAATCTGTCAAAAACTGGGGTTGACATATATTGCAATCTGTCAAAAATTTAACAGTTTTACATTGGTAAAACTAAGCAAGAATTCAGAAGACTGATATATGAACACACACACACACACACACACATTATATATATATATATATATATATATATATATATATATATATATATATATATATATACATATGCACACACACACACACACACACTATTTTTAGAAATAACAACAATGCTTTGTGTAGACATGTTCAATCTTGCTCTGGTTTTACCAAATTTTTGTTTGGAATAATAGTTGTCCCTGAAGATACAATGAGAGGGAGGGGGGGGGGGGACTGGGTAAAGGTCGTAATGAATGTGTTTCCATTCTACCTGTGTTAAAGTATCATGCTCCGAAACTGTAAATGATTGTAAAGATTTGGTTTTAATATGATGCATGTTTTCTATTTCTTTATTTTTCTTTTTTATTTTGTTTATAATTTTGAATAATGAGAATTAGGTTTTATAATGCTTTTAGCTGGGAATGTGTGTATGATGGTATTTACATATATCAGCGCACTGTAGAAGGCACTTTAAACTATTAATGAGTAATTATGTAATGAACTAATTAATTGTTGTTGGTGATGTTTTATTGTTTACAAGGGAGTTTTCATTATTATGAGGTGGTTCTGACGAAGTCCAGTGTGTAAGGACAAAAGCGCTCAACCATCTGGGTTTAATAAAAGTTTATTATTTTTTACTGTGCCGCAGTGTTTTTTTTAAACAGCCTTATACAGGTTCAAGGACATTTGAGTTAAGTATGTTCAAAGAAGCGGAATATTTTTTATTACATCTTTTGAGGCACTGGTTTGTGGTCGCTCTAGTTGGTGAATGGCACACCATGGGCCGTTTTGTGTTTTATTTTTACACAGAGACAAGCTGTCTGCAGGTGCAAGCAATTAATCATGAGATTTCTGAGCATTCTTTGCTGAGGGAAATGCAAAATTTAAAGGCACAATAGTAAGCAGTTCAGTGAAAACTAAAGTTTGAAATTATGGCAAGTCTATAAGAGATAGTCTCCCTAGCAATCTTAGTACTTTGATTAATTTAATAGAAAAGTGTACAATTTAGTTTTTAAAGATAGTCAGTGAAGTTTTTCTTGGGACTAAAAGTTATTATTTTCTGAAAGCATACAAGCTATTTTTCATATCTAGGAGGGGAATAGAGATAAAAGAACAGTCCACAATAATTGTAAGTAAGAACACAGGTTGTAGCACGCACTTTATCATGGATAACCTTAATTTTAATTTAGGTAATGTCAGTAAGTGTAGCTTTCAGTTTGGGGCAATTGTTCCTATCAGGAGGGTTAAACTATATTTTTGAAGCTGTACATAGTGTTATGTATTTGTTCTAAGTTAATATGGGATGGTGTTTTTCTGAAAATGTATTTTAGTTTTTTGTTCAAGGGTTTACATTATAACAAAAATTCTTGAAAAACATGACATAGGTTAAAATGGAGATGAGAAAAAAAAAAACAACTGTATAAAAGATCAGCCTGCCAAACATTAGTGTGTGCATTTAACACAAAAGTTGGAAATACACATTCAGAGCAACCTATCAAACACTAATGTATGCATGTAACACAAAATCTGGAAATAGACATTCAAATAAAACCGTCAGGAACAACAGGAGGACAACAGACACATTCAAAAAAACATCATGTAGCCGTGTGTAATAGGTGGGAGCAATAGCTTTCCATCATAATGGTTACACTATCCATTTTATCTTGGAATATAAGTGGTCTTACAGGTGTAGACAAAATGAAAAGAGTATAGAATTATATCAAGAAATGTATATTGCAAATAATGATGCAGGAGACACATTTGGAAAGAAATGAGCATTTGAATTTGACAAAGAAAGGATTTCAGGATATATATTCAGCAGAATGTCAAGGTCAAAGGAAAAGGGAAGTAATTATATTAATTGCTACAGGGGTTCCAATTATGATACAAGATGGAAAAAGAGAATAATGGTAGATGTGTGGTAGTAAGATGATACTGGCTAGAGGCGAGGATTATACTGGCATATATTTTTAGTCTACCAAAATGGTTATTTAGGAGCTTAAGAAATTTTGGGGATGAATAATCAGCTTTCAGCAGGGAATATTACTTATAGGTGGGGACTGGAATTTGATTTGGAACACTGAAGATGTATCAGGGGCATCTAGAAGGAAAATATAACAAAAAAGGTAACTTTATGAAGAAATTTATGAAATTATTTGGTACAGACTATGTAAATTCTGTAGTAGGTGCAGTAACTGGGCTAGACTAGACAAATATTATGTTTCATAGGAACATGTGCATTTAATTAAAAGCTTCAACACACATAGAATAGCTATTCCAGATCATGCGCTAATAAAAACTAAGGTAAAATACAGGGTAATGAAGTAAAAATGAGACCTAATGCTTTCCCATGTACCTCTTAAAAAGGAGAAATATAAGGAATCACTAATGGAAATTATTCAATAATTTTTTGGGAAGATAGAAATAGCTAGTGGGTGGGATACAATGAAAACTGAGTTTTAAACTAGGGTAGAAATAAAACAGAAATGATATTGTTAAGACATATTAGGAATTACTTAGAGGGGCTGACAAATATTGTGCAATAACAGAACTGTAACAGAACAAGAAAAGGAGCAAATGTTGAGTGTTAAAGAAAAAAATAAGGCAGTATATGGATAATATGCACAAGTCTAGAAAGATTGCTGTTAAGCAACTATTTTTTGATAACTTCTGAGCACAAAAATGTTTAGCTCAATGACTTACATAGCAGAAAGTAGAAAGGGTGGTCACCAAACTTACAGAGGTCTATAGCAAGAAAACTAATTGGAGATCCTGTAGAGGTAGTAGAGATTTTTCAGACATTTTATGAATATTTGTTTAAATCAGAGGAATGTGGAAATCAAGAAAGAGCACAACTGGAAAGATTTATGGAGGCTTAATGATGCTTTGGTTAGAGGTAGATGAGGCTCAACAACTAACAGTTAAGATAGGAGGAGATGGGATAAAAATGGTGAGGTATAATAAATCTTCAGGGAAAGTCTGCAGGAACAGTTGGCATTCCTGTGGAAGTTTGGAATTTAGCAGAGAAGAAAGTGATAAAGATATGGAAGACTTTAACAATACTGTAAAATGAGAGGAAGCACCAGCATCTTGAAAAAAAACTGTGGTGGCTGTAAAACCTAAGGATGGTAAAGACCTACCAGACCCATTTCAATTTTAAACCATGTTCATAAAATGTTTGTATCTACACTAGCTAAAAGAATGCCAAAGGTGTTGCCAAAATTGATAAATATGGATCAGTGTGGTTTTGTGGGGTAGGCAAATATTTGACAACATTAATAAAAAATGATGATCCTTAGGGAAGCATAATATAAGAAATTAGTGCTGCTGTGGGTGGGGGGTGATGCAGAGAAAGCATTTGACAAAATAACCTTGGATTTTATGAGTAGGGCAATGGAAGCATTTGTATTTCCCTGATACAATAATATGGTTAAACAGGAAGATACATGAAGGACTGGAGGCAAAAATTAAAGTGGGAGGGTGCCTTGCTGATAAGTTGAGTTTGAAAAGAGGACTCAGACAAGGGTGTGCTCTTTCTCTTTATTTGCTTTATATTTAGAACCATTGGCAAAGAAAATACGGGACTCAGAAATGCAAGGATATAATTGGTATGGTAGTTAAGAAAAGTTGACTATTTGCAGATGATATTTTTGTTCCTGATAAATCCAAAAAAAGGATATCTCAGTGTTGTAGAACATTTTTGACAGTTTCAAGTCTTTTGGGGATATAAAATGAATAAAGATAAAATAAATCCTATAGCCATAAACTATATACCCACAAAGAAATTGCTTCAGCAATACCCATATTTACAGGGACATGATAAAATAAAGTATTTAGGAGTGTGAATTAAAATGGCTTCTGTTAGGTCAGCTAAGGACGTGTAGGAAAAGAATAAATGAAAGATGATAAAAAAAAAAAAACTGATAAAATTGAATTTCTTGTTTATGGATAAGGATAATAAGACACAAGCAATGAAAATGTTCCTTAAGTTTTATATATGGGTCAGGCATATTTTGTCGACCAGAGGAGAGGTTGTAGACATAAAGAGTTGAAGGAATTTATCTTTGAAAGGAAGAGGGCAATTATACCTCTCAACTCTCCAGATTTTTGCCTCATATTTTAATTCATTCTGTCTAAAATTTTTAGTGTTCTGTCAAATAATTGAGGACTGCATTCATTAAATAATGATAGTCATTTGAGTTTCAGACTTCATATCCTTCAGAAAATGCATGTTTACACAACTTTTATTCTAGCTACTTTCTAAGTTTACAAGAGCAGTATTTAACATTTGTCCCTGTGTTTGGACCTTTGTCTCCCCATTATTTTTGGCTTTGTCCAGATTTCTTCTTGTAAGAGGTTGAGAGGTATGGCAAGGGTTAAGTGGGATAAGTTGATCTTTGCAATAGAACAATGTGGTTTCTAATTACCTGATTTGAATCTATATTTTAGATCTACACAGTTAGGGCTTACACAAGCAGAAGGTTGTGATGCAAAATTGAAAGGGATGATGATAAAGCACAAAAATGTAAGACAGAGTGAAGACTTTCATGCAGAACTTAAGGAGAATAACAACAACCATACAGAATATTATATTCTTAAAGTAGAGGAAAGTATTATAAGAATTAAGCCAACATAAGAATGAACAAAGGTGAGTGTCTAATAAGGACCACTACAAGTAGGGGTACACAAAATAAGCAAATGGGGACTGGAATGTACTGGAGAAAACTGGCAAAGGAACCAATGTATTGGGAGGAAATAATTAGAGAGGGAACTGCAATAGAGTTGGATAAGGTCAAGAAGCAGTTTGCACTGCAGGCTAGAGACTGCCTTCCGTACCTCTCAACCTCTTAGAGCAGGAAATCTGGACAAAGCCATAAATAATGAGGTGAAAAAGACCCCAAAATAGGGACAATTTTTAAATATTGCTCTTACAAACTTAGAAGGTAGACAGAATAAAAGGTTTTGCATTAGCGTGAATTTTCTGAGGGGTATGAAGTCTGAATCAGAAATGTATGTCATTATTTTCTTACTTCAATCCTCAATGACTTGTCAACAATTTGCCAGAAAAACACAATTTTATGAGAATCAGACCAAAAAATATGAGGCAAAAATCTGGACATTCTGTGAAAAACTGTACAGTTGAGAGGTATGCAGTGCCTTCCCTACTAGATACTGATATCAGAGTATAAGCAAGCAGAAAGGGATAGGGGAATCTTAAGTGAAAGACCTGCTCTGGTGTGTTTTTTAGTTGAATCTAGAACAGTTGCTGCTGTAAAAATGGATACTTGAAAGGGCATATAAAATATTGCATGATGACTAAGAATAAATCAGAAAAAATTGGGAAGAGAGACAGAAAAAAGCAATTTACAAGAGAAGAATGGGAAGACATGTGTATGGCTCCCAAGTGTACAACTAAGTCCAGAATGGTTTAGGATCTTTGCTTCTGAGTGTTTGTATACATATTATTATACCCCAATCAGACTTCAAAGAAATTTTCTTGAGGTAGAGAACAAATGTTCCCCACCTTGCCTCTGTGGACATCTGTATGCCACATGGCCCCACTGGTTGCATTCAAAACATTTAACCCTAGGTTCTGGACGTGTACCTGGACTAGTGGCTTCCCTTGCAACTGGCAGATTCTGTTGTGGCAATCTGTGCTGCCCACTATGGGTTCCTTTAGACCCATGAGTAGTACTGGTGGTCCCTTTCCTGTGCAGGGATGCGCTGCTTTCTAGGTATAGGTCTCCATTCTTCCCCAACTCATCTGAAGTAGCACATTGTCTATCAGCTAACCAGATCCTTGTGTCCTTAGGCAAAGTGTTAAGGGCTTGTTCCCTCACCAAAAGGTCTGCCAGCCCTTCAAAAGTGGTGACCTGACATCCACTCACCCACCTATGAAAATAAGTGTTCAGTTCAGCAGCATATTAACACATACTTTCATCGGCCTTGTCTCTATGCTCACAAAACTTTTTCCTATACATTTCAGGTGTTAGCTTAAAAATTCTAACAAGTAGCTCTTAACTGTAGTATAATCAAAACAATTCTGATCAGAAATTTTAGACAATACAGTTACACAGCTTTACCATGGTGTAAGGGGGTCAGGAACCATACCCAGAGCCTTTGGTCAACATCATACTGTTTAAATACCCTCTCAAACATATGAATGAAACTATCAAAATTATTCCCCTCTGTAAACTACAGAAGAAATTTACTAAGCTTTTGTGCTTCTGGGGTCCAGTTACTCCCTTCCCCATTACCTCCATAACTCTAGCAAAGAGTCAGCATCTCATTTTCATGCTGCCTCTGCCTTTCCTTTTCCTCAGCTTCCAGGCGTAGCAGTTTCTTATTCTCCTCAGCCTGCAAAAGTCACAGTTTCTCACTGTCCTCACTCTCAAGATGCCTCAGTCTCTCCACTGCTTCTATTTCCACACGCTTGGCCTCTAACTCAAGTTTCTTTAGCTCCACATGGATTTTAAGTCCTCTGCATAAAGGTTGAGCTGTCCATTCTCTGACTGTGGTACATCTCCACTGCCAGTCTGGTCATCCTTCTGGTTGCTGTTTTCTGACACAGCTGTGACCAAAGCTGCAATCATGAATGCCTTAGTCAAGTTACCATGCACCAGTCCCCTAGCCTGGCACATCTCAGCCAGCTGGCTCCTTGTCAGCTTTCTGTACTCCTCTGCTGACATGATGCCTGCTCTCCCTGACATACTAAGCTAACAAAAGAAATAAAACAATTATGATCTGAACTCTAAGTATTCACTGCATGGCTGATTTAGAGTACAAAAACACCGTCAGTGATCACTATACACAAGCTACAGGAATTCACACTACCCACACCACTACAAGCCAATTAGTATTTGCCAACCAATTATGTGGTGTGGATATCCGACCACTGCCAAACAATTAATATGCGATGCCAGTGCACTGGCCCAGCAATTAAGGAGCCTCAATCCTCACCACTAACACCAGTGAGGGGCATACATATAGGGAAAGGATAATAAATATACACTCAGTAAAGTACAATTTCCCTTAAGAGCACACAGAGATCAGACAGTCTGGGGCTGGTTTCTCCCTTTCTCTCCAGGTCCCCAATAAGACTCCCCACTGGCACAGCTATAGGGTACAGATCTCAGCCTAGTGGGCAAGCTAAAACCTCCAGCACCTTCTCTGTCCAACAAGTGCTTCATGTCCCTATCCAAGTAGCTGACGCACATGCACTTTGAGATAAGAGTTATATACAGCCACAAAGACACTCCTGGGGAAGGCTGGCACAGGTTCTCCAGCTGTGCCCCTTTTACCCAGACTATATGGTAGTGCCACTTGCCACCACCCACTAATATTTAACAGCTACTAAAAGGCCCTTATGAAAGGGTGTCCAATTATACTGCACATACTGACATACATACACATACATACAGTGGGGAGTCTTATTGGGGACCTGGAGAGAAAGGGAGAAACCAACCCCAGACTGTCTGATCTCTGTGTGCTCTTAAGGGAAATTGTACTTTACTGAGTGTATATTTATTATCCTTTCCCTATATGGATGCCCCTCACTGGTGTTAGTGGTGAGGATTGAGGCTCCTTGATTGGTAATTATACTGCACCTTGTTCACTAATGTTATTCATGTAATTGTGTTGTGTGTAGACAGCTCATACTAGTGTCTAAATTATTTCTATATATTTGTGCTGTTACTGGTGGATAGAATCACATTAGAGAACCATGACAGATTGCTGTTTGAGCCAATATTCATTTTCCCCTGGAGAACACTCTGCTTTGGCTTGTAAGCACCCCAACCACCCCCAACAACAACAACAACAACAACAACAACAACAACAACAACAACAACAATTTGCTCAGTGTGTTTTTATAACAACAACATACAACAACAACAACAACAACTCTGTACTCTTCAACAACAACAACAACAACAACAACAACAACAACAACAACAACAACAACAACAACAACAACAACAACAACAACAACAACAACAACACACACACACACACACACACACACACACACACACACACACACACACACACACACACACACACACACACACACACACACACACACACACACACACACACACACACACACACACACACACACACACACACACACACACACACACACACACACACACACACACATCTTCCACTTTCTCTTATTCCCTTCTGTTAGCAAATAGTATCCATAACTGATCAATACTGTGTGTTTGTTAATTTAAACTATGACCACAGTAGCCTACTGATACAAGGTTATCCTGTTTTTCCACCTGAGAAATTAAGAAATTACTTACAGTTTCAGAGCAGTCCTTGGTCAATTGTGATTGTTTCTTAACACATACTTGTCTTTGCTTTGTGATTGTTTCCAGCCCCTTCATACGAGCAACTAACAGGGTCTCTACCCGCTTCGCTCCCCACCCTGCCCCCTATTCCCTCCCACCCCCGGTGGTCCCACCTTTATTGCACTCAAACCCCTCCCATTTTTCCAATAGCCAACCACAGCGCTAACCCAACACTACCTCCTCCATCTTCCCTTTACTATCACACCTCCTCAACTAACATGTACAAGCATACCTTTGCTATGCTCACTGCATGCACTCTCCTTGCATATCTTACATCCTACCAAAGCTCCATCATTCCCCCAATCAACCACTACCACTGTACTACTATTCACACCACCACTCATGTCTCACCCACACTCAGCTCCTCTCACACCAGCTCAAGAACCATCCCTATGCACCCCCCACATATTCTACCAACTATATTACTCAAACATAAAGCATTCCTACAACTTAACATAGTAACCCTCCCACCATACCTATTACCCACAGAGCACAATCATAAAGTTTCCCTTATAAACAAACACGTTCAAAAACTGAGAAAACTAATAATCTCATGCATATCAAAACTAGCCCTAAGTGGAGACATCCACCCCAACCCTGGCCCTACCATCTCCAACCCCAATCCTCATAATCAGACTAGAAACCACAACTTCTCCCATACTACAGCCAATAGAAACCCAAGTGACTTCCTTCTACTAAGCCTAAATATTAGAAGTATATCCAACAAAGTCCATGAACTCCATGCCACCATAGACTTGTATTCCCCAGATATAGTCATCCTGACAGAAACCTGGCTAAAACCTCACATTACCAGTGAGCAAATACTCCCTATAGGTCACAGCATACTAAGAGTAGACCGGCTAAACAAAAAAGGAGGTGGTGTAGCTATAATATTTAAACAGCATCTAAACATCCAGATCTTAAAATCATCAGCTCCACAAATAGGCAATGAAGAAATAATATATACCAACCTCAAAATTAACCAAAACAAAAGCATCAACATAATTGGATGCTACTTCCCACCTGGCCAAAACATCCCTGCACTAGAAAACCTCCTCAGCTGGTCTACCCACCATCTCCCCCAAGAATCTATCAACTTAGATGATTTCAATATTGACTGGCAATCCTGTTCTGGCAACCATCCAACCCATCATGTACACCTTCATGGCTTCACCCAACTTGTCCAGTCACCAACCAGGATAAATAAAAACTACAGCAAGCACACTACCCTGGATTGGATACTAATCAGTAAGAGCCCCCAGTCATATATAACAGGCTGCTTATCAGATAGCCTCAGTGATCACTCCCCAACATTCCTGCTTAAAAAATACCTAGACCAAGCTAAACCTGTCATCTACCGTCAAATACGTAAAAAACTAAACTTTAGCCCACTCACATTCATCTCATCCCTCAAAGAATGTAACTAGCATCCTCTAAAGTACCTCAGTCTAGATGATGCAGTTGAATTTTTTAATACTACCTTCCTGAACATCCTTAATTACCATGCCCCCATAAGATTTTCCAGAACCAAAGCACAAGCCTCCCCATGGCTACAGAAAACCACTAAGTCAGAAATGAAAAACAGGAATAAAGCCTGGGAGCACTGGTGCAAAACCAAAACCCCCTCAGCTAGACAGAAATTCCCAGAACTACGCAATAGAGTCAAAAAGCTAATAAAACAGGACAAATTCCAATACTAACAGTCTGCCCTAGACTCCTCACAACACAGCCCCAAACAATTCTGGTCCTCCATAAACTCCATCCTCCAGCCAGGTAAAGTCAGTACCCCTCCTCCTAACATCCCTCACTCCTCAAAAATATTGCTATCTCATTCAACACACACTTCACCCAAACCATACTATCACTAGCTAAACAACATAACCCCCTCCCCTCCAACCCATACCTTCAACTAGTAATCTCCCCACTGCCTTCTCTTTTTCTCATGTACCTACCTCCAACATAAAAAAACTCTTAACTAAACTTAAACCCACCAAATTAGCAGCAGACAACCTCCCAAGTGAATACCTACAAATCGCAGCTGATGCTCTGGCCTACCCAGTATCCATCTTGATTAACCGATCTTTGTCAGAAAGTTACATTCCCACACTGTGGAAAGTATCACATATAATTCCCCTCCACAAAGGCGGACCCACCGCAGAACTAACCAATTACCTCCCCATAGCTATTCTCTCTCCACTCTCCAAAATACTAGAGAGATGCATACACTCTCAGGTCTCAGACTACCTACTTACTAACAACCTCCTTTCCAGTACTCAGCATGGTTTATGACCAAACCATAGCACCACCACTGCCTTACTCTCCTTTACAAACACTATCCTTCAGCATAAAAACAATGGCTCTCTCTCCTCTGCTATTTTCCTAGGCCTATCTAAAGCATTTGACATGGTCCCACACAAACAACTTATCTCTGTCCTCAATAACCTATCCTTCTCACAATCAGTCACCAACTGGTTTAAGAGTTACCTGTCTGACCGCCAACAATCCGCTGTATGGCAGAATGACATATCTGCCCAACTACCTGTCTCCATAGGGGTTCCCCAAGGATCCATCCTTGGACCCCTACTCTTCTCTGTTTACACCAATAATCTAGCCTCTGCCACCAAACATGGCACACTCATACAATACGCAGATGACTCAACCATCATCTTACTCAGCCCAGTCCCTACCCAAATTGCAAAAAGTCACACAGGAAGCCTTTTCCTCTGTTGAAAAAATGGTTATCCGATGACCAATTAATACTCAACCCAAACAAAACTAAACTACTCATCTTCCAACCCACCAAACATACTCAAAACAACTCTCACTTTAACATCACAGCAAAAGACAACACCAGTTTATACCCAACTGAACACACCAAATTGCTAGGAGTGGAAATAGACACTAAACTAAAATTTGACATTCACATATCTATGACCATAAAAAAAGTCCACAAAAAACTAGGAGCGTTATACAGAAATAAGCAATTTCTCACCAAAGCAACAAAGATTTCAATAGCAAATTCCCACCTTATCTCCACCCTACTTTATGCCTCTCCAATATATACCAACCTAAGGCAATGTGATCTAAACAAGCTAGAGACCTGCTACAACAAAATCGCCAAATTCGCCACAGGGGCATCCTACCGTAGTCACCACTGTCTCTCACTTGCTGAACTGGGCTGGCTTGAACTCCCTCACCTCCTTCAGTGGTATCACCTCTCACTCACCCACAAACTAGTAAACCATCCACTAAATGTCCCATCCCTCCAGAATCTACTCCAACCCTATCGCACCACCAGACCACTAAGATCCAGTAACAAAAATCACTTGCAGATCACTAAAGCCAATAACTCTGCTGGTGAAGCACTATTCTCTTGCACCATAGCCAAATTATGGAACTCACTCCCACCCACAATTACCTCCGTACCATCATGCACCCACTTCAAAACTTTACTAAAAGCGCACCTAAAAACATGCTGGCTATGCCCTTGCAACTCCCACTCTAATATCATCCACCCCATCCAACCACTACCTTTCTCTCCAGTCCACTAACTACCTTGATTATAGCAAGCTCAGATGCTCATAAGCCTAGTACTTATTATACAGCAGGAACTTCTCATTGTAACATTTGTTAATGTCTGTTATGTACTTCACAGATAAAGATTCTAGTTGTCTACTGATGTATTATGTTCTTCATCTGTAAATATGTTGTAAGTAATTGCCATGTTAAATTGTTAATCGCTATGTAATCCAATGTAACTACTGTCTGTTTATTTTACTGTGGAGCTTTTCTCTCCGGGCCTCCGCTGAAAATGGACCTACGTCCAGTCGGACACTCCCGGTCAACAAATTTAAATAAATAAATAAATACTGTGCAATATTATTATCCAAATGGTAAGTGCAACTGAACAGTCAAGGCTTATTGGAGTAGCTTGGGCAGTATCACTATATACATACGATGTACTTTAGAGCTTAAATTATGTCTACACAAAACAGCCACAGTTGAAAGGTTAAAAATATTTAATAATAAATAATAAAATCACAAGACAATACTTCTTACTACACAGTGCTAGTCAAGTGTTCAGAGATTACAAAGAAATATTTAAAATACAGTAGAACAGTTCTGACATCAATACAGAAAAAAACAAATCTAATCTTCCTAATTCCTAAGTATATCTAAGAGAAAAGACAGTTCTAAAATAAACTTACATATAGAACACAGGCAGAGCACTGGTGAGTTGGATGTTCTCAAGACAAATGCAAAGTGCCTTCATCCTTACTATCCTTAAATTGATAACACAATACCACGATTTATTTCAGATTCCATCATTTCTTATTTATTTATTTTACTTTTATTTTACATTTGTTGACCGGGATAATCCGACTGGATATATGACCATTTTCAGCGGCGGCCTGGGGAGAAAAGCTCCACATTCCAAAATAGAGACAGTACATACATCACTGAGTGATAAACTCAGGCAGACATGTTTAGAAAAATATAGACAAAGCATACAGGCAGATATCAATATATACAATGTGCAGACTTGCATCTGATTGGCAAAGACATATCAGAAAATGTGAACATAGAATACAATCAGATCTCATAATTCACAATGCTTAGACATTCAAATGCTATGAGGCATAGATACTTGGCTAAACAGCAGATTGTGTAGCAAAACGTATTAGTGAAGTTGTTAGTCAGGTTTAGAACAGTAGCACAGCCAATGAGATGTGAGGTATTTTTTGAGTTCTCTTTTAAATAGGGGTAGTGAGGTTTACTTGGTAACAGCAGTAGGGAGTAGATTCCAGATTTTACCAGTTGAGTTGGCAAATATAGCATCACCTGCAGAGTTGTTGGATTTTTGGGTCAGTATCATTAGTTTATGAGCTGAGCGTAATGGCCTGGGGGGCACTATGAGGGGTGAGAATATTTTTGAGGGCAGGGGTGTTATCAGGTTGATGGAGTATTTTATGCACTACTATAAGCTGGTTGAACTGTAGAAGGGTAGAATAATCTAGCCATCCCAGTACTTTGAGGTTCTGGCGATGGTAGGTCCTAAAAGCCATGCCTGTAGCGAATCTGGCTATATGATCATAACATCCTGATAATTTGTTGAGGAGATCGGTTTTGGATAGGTTGGTGAGTACAGGGGAGGCATACATAAGGGTAGAGAGGAGGTGTGATCTTGCAATAGCTACCCTAGCTGGGGGGGGTGGGGGTGGTGAGGAAAGATTTGGCTCTGTACAGGGAGCCACTTTTTTTGTTGACGGACTTAATTGTGTGATCGACACGTTTATCAAATTTAAGGTTGTTGTCTATTATTACACCTAGAAGCTTTGTATGGTCATCAGGGGAGATAATGGTGTAATTCCTAGATTTGATGTTGAAGGAAGGAGGAGGAATTCTACGGTTAGGGGAGAAAAGTAGTATCTTGGTTTTGTTAGGATTTAGAAGCTAGCAGCGATTAGCTAGCCATGTTTCTACCATGCTGAAAGTGGTCTGGGTGAAGGTTAGAAGTTGTGTAGCAGAGGAGGCGGAGCACATTAGCACTGCGTCATCTGTCATTTCTTTCTGGTTCCCAGCCTAACAGAAACTCAGAGGTTAATAGCCCTTTTGATCTTGCAGCTGGTCAGGAAGCCAGAGCAATAAAATAAATAATACATGTAAATTCTAACCATTAATTCTAGCCTCAAAACAATAGGCAGAATGCCTCCCTCTAGACATCTCGACTCCACATTTTTGATCAAAGAATTTCACAATGCTTGACTTATCAGCTTTCTTACAGCAGAGTGCACTGTTGTTACATTTTTTCCAGTTTAACATCCAATACAGTCTTTTCACATTTAAGAGAACAAGCCTGTGGCTTACATTAATAATTACAAATGACAGAATTATCTACAAAACTCTATACAGCTAGGCTGGCAGCCTTTACCTATCTTCACAGTCTTCATAAAATGTGTGGTTTTCTGGCAAATCACTGAGGAATGAATTTGCTAAATAATGACACATATTTGAGTCGGGCCTCATATCCTTTAGATAAGGCATGCTAATTTAAATCCAATTATTCTATCAACTTTCTAACTTCATAAGAGCAATATTTAAAATCTGTCCCTATTTTTGGCCCTTTGTTCCCCCATTATTTTAGGCTTTGTGCAGATTTTTTGTTCTAAGAGGTTGAGAGGTATGATAGTAAGGCTTTTATTAAATGTTAATTCTGTTGGCTGCCAAAATAAGCAATTACCAGAAAATGGAAATCAAAGTCTAAACAAACTGTATTTGAAGCACTGAATATTATTATAAAAGAGATAAAAGAATTGTAAGTGGGATCTTTAGAAAAGGGAAGGCACAAATTACATAGAAATAAACAGAAATCATGGGAACAATATATCCAAAATAATATTCAAGAGGAGGAGGAGGAGTGAGGTTTAAGGGAGGCAGAAATTCAATGTGTAGGATCATAGGAGATTACTAGGCTAATGGCTCTGGGGCCCTTACAAGTGTAGCCAAGAGTTTATCCCCAGAAAAGAAACCACAATTAGCACCTGTTGCCCCTGTCAATGAGGGACACAGGTGGAACCCCTGGGACAAATTTGTGGTTGCCCATCCAAGGTTGTGCTTGAAGAGGGTCAACAACGTACTTTGCTTGACATGTATGGGGAGTCTATTCCAGAGACGAGGCAGCCTCTGGGAGACAAACCTGCCTCTCCAGCAGGTTTTGTTAAGGTCACATATTAGATTTAAGCCTTTTGATTGGGTACTATGTGAGGATTAAGACTTATGGATATGGAGCATCTCTAGTACAGCAGGGTCTGAGATTGCCTTGTAGGTGAGACACAGGTCACCTCTGAGCAATCTGTACAATACAGAGTAGAGTGATAATGATTTGAGCCTGTCCACATAGGACAGGTGTTGGAGGCCATGGATTCTCTTTGTGAGGTATTTCTCTGTCCTCCCCAGTTTGTGCAGGTGTTTGGAGAGGTAGATACCAAATGGGGCATTCTACTCAATTATTGGCCTAATGAGGGAGGAGTACAGAGAGGTAATGACCTCCTTTTTTCTGGATGCAATCCCTTTACTTATGAGATAAACCAAGTAAAATGCTTTTCTGACCACTGCCACTACACAATGGTCAAATGTGAGATTGTTATCAACTTGTGTACCCAGGTCTCTCACCACAGGTTGTGTGCTTAAGGGGTTGCCACTAATTTGGTAATCAGTAGGGGTTGTGTTTTTGCCAAATGGTATGATAATACATTTTTTTTTGCATTTAACTTAAGGCCATGACTTTGGCACCAGTCATTTGTTGCTGTGAGACCCTCTTGAAGTATGTTGACATCATTTGGGGAGTCAATGACAGCACCCAACTTACAGTTGTCTGCAATCTTGGTCAGCCATAGGCCTTTTGTCTTTGGCTGGACCTCTGAGAAGTAAATGCCAAAAAATAGTGGTCCCAGGACAGATCCCTGGGGGACACCACTAGTGACAGGTCTGCTATCAGAGGTAGTGGCACCTATTTTGACCTTGTGGGTCCTATCAGTGAGTCATCTGGCCACCCACCTAATGAGATCGTGATTTACACCAAGTTCTGTTAGCTTTTTGATGATGCCTGAGTGGAGGATTGTGTCAAAGCCTTTGGCCAAGTCAAGGTAAGCTGTGTGTACTGACTTTCCCTCATCCAGTGATGGTCTCAAAAAAGTCAACCAGGTTCAACAGGTAAGATCTGCCCTTGATGAATCCGAACTGGGTGGGGTCAAGTGCTTAGAGATTGCCTATGTCCTTGTTTATGAGGTCCAAAATAATATGCTCATGGCCTTACAGATCAGACTTGTCAAGCTAATGGGGCAATAGTTACCAGGGTCAGTAGTGGCATCACCTTTGCAAAGGGATGACAATGGCAGTTCTCCACTCTGCTGGAATAAAGCCTACACTTTGGCTATGGTTGAATAGGGTGCTCAATGGAGAGTCTAGTTCTTGATGGAGATGTTACAGAATACAGCCAGGGATACTATCAGACCCCATGGAAGCTGTGTTCTTTGCCTTGGATAGGACCTTTAACACTTGATCTACAGAGATGTGAGGTGCGGGGCAAGTATCGGGGATGTTGAATGGGCCTTTGGGGGGGACAGGGGGATGAAGTCTGCACTGCATCTATCTGCTGGCAGGTTGGCTAAGTCAACAGGATCAGTGTAAGTGGCACCATTAATAACTAATTCAGAATAAACCTGGGTTTTGCCATGGAGGTTTCTGACATAACTGAAAAAGGCTTTGTGGTTAGCCTTTGTTTTGAAGGCTAGTTTCGATTCATAATTGGCTTTGGAGGTTTTTACTAGTGACCTAATTTGCTTGTTGAGGCTAAGGAGGGAGTTTTTCCAGTTTGGGAATTTGTGCATTTTTACCCTTGGACAGCAGTCTCTTCCTTTTGTTGTAAAGTCTGTTGATAGAGGATATCCACCACATAGATTTGTGTTTCCTTGAGGACCAGTTTTTAGTTCTTTTGTGTATGGCTGAGTCTATGCAGTTGTACAGGTGCTTGTCTACTGCACTGGCATACTGTACAGCATATCTGTCTGCATCCTCTTCAGGGGCGGTGGTGTGAAGCTACTGATACCCTCCCTTAGAAGATTGTAGTCAGTTTCTGAGAAGTTTTTCAGCTTGGTTACGCCTGGGGAGGTTGGACGGGATAGACACTTCGAATGAGGCAGACCAATGGCCTGATCTCACTAGCAAAGAACTTACAATGGGGGTGGTGTAGCAGTCACCCATGTTGGTGAGAACCAAGTCTAGAATGCTGTCTCTACTTGTGGGGGATGAGATAAGCTGGTCTAGCACATTAGAATTGATGAAATCAAGGAATTGTTGGGTGAGTGCATTAGAGCAGGAATAGTTCGCCCAGTTTATGGTGGGGCAGTTGATGTCACCAAGGATCAGGGTATTAGGGGGTATCTTGATGGACTCAAGTAGATCCAGGTAGAAGGAGTGGGTGTTCTGAGTCATGTGGGGGGTCTATAGCTGGCTATAACTTTGATGGGTGTCTTTCCAATTGTCAATTCCACCTGGAGAAGTTCTAGTGCATCATGCTGGCAAACCAGTCTGGAGGTGTGCTTGTCTTTAATGAAAATAGAAACTCCACCACCTTTAGTCTTCCCACCTCATTTTGGGGTCAAAATGTGTGGAATGAGATATAGCTTGGTAAGACAGGGGTGCTTTCAGCAGCCTTGAACCAAGTTTCTGTGACTGCATAGATTTCAACATCTTCCAATGGTAGGAGATCTTCCATTGAGTGCATTTTCAGGTTAAGGCTCCTATCATTAAGCAGCATGACCTTCAATTTGCTTTCTGACAGATCTTTTAAGTTGGAAGATTAGTCTGTGGGACATTGCCTAAAAAAGTAGTGCTGGACTGATGATAGTTATAAAGAAAGAAAATATATGTGATGTATATTATATGTAAATGGAAAAAATGTTAATATGGTTTGTATTCTTTTCTATTAATGTATGTTTGATTACATCTTAAGTGATACTTTAATAAAGGTGTTTAAAAATAAATTTCCAGCAGCCTCCAAATGTGACATTTTCATGCTAAGAAAATGTGTTTTCTTGCCACAAGTTGGTGAGCATTTACCTTTTATAGTATATAAAAGTACATATAACTGTGGGCGGCCATGGTGGTGTAGCGGTTAACATTGCCGCCTCACAGCAAGAGGTTCTCCAGTTCAATTCTCGGCTGGAGTGCCTTCTGTGTGGAGTCTGCATGTCCTCCCTGTGGTCACGTGGGTTTCCTCCAGGTGCTCTGGTTTCCTCCCACATCCCAAAGACATGCAGTAGGTGGATTGGACACTCTAAATTGGCTCTAGGTATGTGTGTGTGTGCCTTCTGTGGAAGGTTGGGTGCCGGGCTGGCAACTCGACACCGTAAAACCCCAATGCCAATCATGAGTGGACAGATAATCTGCTGTGGAGACCCCTAACCAGGAAAAGCTGAAAGAAGAAGAAGATAAGTACAGATAACTGTGTGGAATGCATCCTTATTATTTGCATTGTTTGGATAAGACTTGTGAGAAACTGGCAGTATTTACTTTCACTGGGGGTCATCCCTGAAAACAACTGTTGAGATGAGGGCATAATTCATCTGCTGTTTCCTTGTTTTATGCATGCTATAATGCATTTGGTCACTTCTCACACTGACAGCACAGACTTAAACAGCTGAACACGGCACAACAGGGTCATGAAAATAGGTTTATGTAAGCTTCAGTCTTGTTTCCTTTTCCTTCAGAATTTATTCCAATGACATACAGGTGTCAACTGAATCTGAACTTTGTCCTCATATGTATCACGCAGAACTGATGTCTGCCGATTTCAGCAAAGCATTTTATCTCAGTGCATGTTTGCTGTGTGGTAGAGCTGCCATACAGGAGGTCTGTTTACTTTGAGTCAAATGTTGCCATCACATAAATCGTTACTAACTTAGTTTTATGCAACTTACTGCAAAATGTTGACAAACATTCCTTAGAAATTCTGTCAGTAAGACTGGTGTTTGGGTTAAAAGCAATCTGTAAAGCACAGCTGCTTAATTACCCATAAAAAAAACACATTACCATGACCATAATGACTTCCATGGTACAAATACTATGTATTATAAGATTATTCACATTACATTATAATACATTTATCTTGCTACAGAGCTACATTCTGCCTCATATCCAGTAAGCGTTAATCCACCTCTGAAAGAGAAACTTGTCAGATCTGGTCAGGTGTGATGATGTAAGGTTTTTGTGTTGGTAAACCACTTGTGACCTGGGCTTGGGGAGCAAGGTTGTAGTATTAGCTTTTAAAGCAGGAACCTTCATCTCTCATATGCAGGATTGGTCACATTGTAATAAGATAAAATGCAACAACTATGAGCTTTGTTTTCTGGGATGTGACATTGAAATTATTCCTTTGTCAGCAATATTTGTGACTAATAGAACACACCTGATAAGGTGAGACTTCTTGAAATTTGCAAGATTTTTTTTTAACTTATTCAAAACAAACCAAAAAAAAGTAATTTACTCATTCCGCAATATGAGGTAGTAATTCATTCATCTGTGCTATAATTAGGACTGCTTAATATAAAACTGCATTTAGTCATCTTTGAATATTTGAATACATGAACTCAGGCACAGGTTAATTTTCAGAAGGGGTACACAATCTATAAATTAGGTAAAATGATGACCGCCCCAAAT
This sequence comes from Protopterus annectens, assembly GCF_019279795.1. Taxonomy (NCBI): domain Eukaryota; kingdom Metazoa; phylum Chordata; order Ceratodontiformes; family Protopteridae; genus Protopterus; species Protopterus annectens. The sequence goes on along the minus strand of NC_056731.1, from coordinate 1,654,008,000 downwards.
AATTCTGGTCCTTCATTTACATCACCTTTATTTCATACTTCCACGTAATTAAAATAAATTGCTGTGTTACAATTCCACACAAAGAACATATATTTTGCTTTCAAATGTAGAGGAATTCACACATCATAAGAAGTAATACAAAATTCATACAGTATAAGCAGTAATGCAAAATTGTGGTGTCAGTATGGTAAACGATCTATATATGGCTGTAGCTATAAGTAAATGAAAGTTAGCTAGCACACATTACATCACATCACAGATTTAGTAACAGTTTCTGTACATCTTCTTTCTTATTATATAGCATTTCTAAATTTAAGTTTCTAAACAGAATTCCCAGGTGGGAAACTGTACATGTGGTATTGCTGTTATATCTTACTTTAGTTCTAACAGCATTATACATTTATTCAATAATATGCAAATGGAGCAAGTAATGTTTCTCTTTTATTTAAGACCAATGAATCTTGTTTATCATAGCTTCATTCAGTTAGGATGATTTCCACACATATAAAAATTTTACATTTACCATTTCACAACAGATATTTACAAGATTTGTCTGTGAAATAATTAAGTCTGTTATAATCAATGTAGGGGTAAGAAGTGATATGCTCATAAGACAAAAGTAAATATGTGCCTACTTTGATTTTTTTTAATTTGATTATTTATTTCGGTTCTATAGTATTATGTTGGTTTATTTTAATTTTCATCTGAAAGAAAGAAAAGCAAGTTAAATAGCCTAAGGAAATACTGTCTGTTTTTGCTGTTGCTTGCATTCGTTCATAGTCTCATGATTACAAAGGCGTCTCATAACTGAACAAATGTGACAGGAGGAGAGAGCTGCTATCCATCAGATACATGGTATGTGGTTAGCTTGGCTAGGAATGAACCTTTGTTTAAGAGGCTGCTTCTTAACCAAATAAGTGGACTGGTCCAAGGACCATTTTCAGCAATGACCCAGTATAAAGAAGAGCTACTTCATCATTTTCTCTGTGTCATATGAAAGAAATATAAACAGCAATTAGATTGTGCATAAAATAAAAAAAAATAGAAAAAATGAACAAAAAAGTCTACATGGACTTATTCAGTAATAAGGCATCTGTAGGACATAAAGCAAAGCAATGATACAATATTTTTTTCTATAATACTGAATCCATTACATGCATGCTTGAATGCTAACTTCTGCCATTTACCAGTGATTAAAACATTAGTTTTTCATTCATCTGTCTTTGAAGACTTCCTCAGGGGCACTTGTTATCTTATGAAAAAGTTATTTGACAAATTTTATTTTGTATTTATTTATTTGTTTGCGTATTTTTAAGAGTTTTCAGAAATCTTTGATATAGAGCAGAAGATATTCATTTCTCAGAGTAGTTTCAGACTAAACTCATTGCTCTATTCACAGAAAATATACAATTACTGCTTAAAAGGCTAATCTTTTAACAATCATTTACAGGATAACTTCTAGTCTTAACTTGTTTAGCATGAAACGTATGCTAAAAGTTCAGAACTTTGAAATAAAATACTTTTAAAACTTAAAATATTATTTTATATGATTTAAGTGAAAAAGATTGTGTTCAATTCTGTCAAAAGATTGTGTCAGTTCTGTATAAAATCCAATCTATCAAAAGGGATAATGAGTTATGATGTGAGAAATTAATACTCTAGCAAATCACACATCTAACTTTTTCAAAAACATATAAATGCTTTAAAGCTTCACACAGTTAAGAATTCTAAAGACAAAGCGAGTTTTAAAAACAAATTAATGGTTTAAAGACTGCTTAGTATTCAAGCTAGAGGAACACAAGAAGTCAGTATGAACTGGAAATTCAATGAGGATCATTTACAAGTCTACTCACAAGCAGATCACTTAATGGAATGATCTAGGAGAAATAACATTGGAAAGTCTGGGTTTAAGAGAGGGGCAGAAAATAAAAAGCACCATCACATTTTCCCATGTAAAATTTACCAGTAGATTTAAATGTTTAGCTTTTAATGTTAAATTGAATTCCCCTTTTAATCTTAAATAGTCCATTAAGATTTATTTCCTAGTCTTATGATTCCTGATAGTCCTAGACATATTAATACCAGCTTGTTGGATTTTAAGGACATACAGCTAATACATCAGCCTGCCATAAAAACAAAGAAAATTAACCTTTTGAACTGTCAAATTTAGCTTTAACAAGATTATTCAAAGTCTATTGCTGAGAAATGAAAATCTTTCAAAAAGATAAAACAACGTTATAGCATGACAAAATGACAATTTTGAGATATCTGGTTCAACTGCACTGCATAATACGGTACTTTTCTGTTAACGGGGCAACAGGGTAAATGAGCAGTTGACGTGAAGTAACTTTACTATAGTAATTTATAAGTCCAGCAACTCATTGATGGCGACCATTTTTAATGAAACAACTTCACCTCTCAATGGTAAATCTTAATCTTTTGGCCAGTTTGGCTACTGTGACCCTGTCTGTGTTGCTGGTGAAGTGCATTTTGAATGGCATAAGGTGGCATGGTTGCTTACTTGCTTTTCATTGTACTGAAACAATTGTGAAAATAGCTGCTTGCTTTTATAGTTGAAGGCTTTACAGTTTATTTTACTGTGTGGAGTTTTAGTCTTGCTGGATTTATGCTTGGGTTTAGGAACTGTGGCCTCTGCAAGATGTGGTGTTGTAATGTTGCAAGGATTTGCCAGAGGTTGCTACTGCGGCTCTCAGTAATGTTTAAAGCTACAGGTTTATGACTTTTCCAAAGTCAGTGTACTTGTATGCACCTTGGTGTTTTCTTGTGTAGGGTGTAGAAACACCATTACAATCTAAAGGGTTTTAAAATCAAGTCCGTTTCTCGGGGCTTGCCACTACTGACAAAAGAGTGAAATTAGTAACTCCTTTAAAGTTCCTTTTGAAAGGAGTGGTTTGAACCATTGTATTTTTAAGAACCTTAGTGAGGTCACAGACATGAGAGCAAACAAAGTATCCCTTCAGGACAGGTTGTTTGGGTAGTGTTCCGTTAACATTTATTCTGTTAACATGGCAGCAGGGAAATGTGTGGTTGATGTGTACACACACTATATATATTCTAAGTCGTTCACTTTTTCTGAAAGGTAATTTATGTAGACGGATAGTACCGCAAATTCTATTTTTTTTTCTGCGAAAATGTCTACAGTTGAGAAGATCACACTTGTTAAAATAGTGCGCTATTTAAGTTGCAAAACGACTTTTTTGGAAGAATAAAAAATAGGTAGAATTTGCGGTTCTATCCATCTACATAAATTACCCTACAGAAAAAGTGAACAACCTAGAATATATATACAGTGTGTGTACACATCAACTGCTCATTTCCCCTGTTGCCCTGTTAACGGAAAAGTACCCATAATACAAAAGAAAGTACTAGGCTCAGCTATTCTGAAGCTGCTCAAGCCTACTTTACCAGAGCTGTTAATTCAGCTGCAGTTTAATCATACATCCCAACCAGTATGACTTAAATGATAAATCAAAGGTACAGAGTCCCTTTTGTGAGAGGCAAATCAGCAAACATTTTCAGGACATTTGTTACAAGTAACTCTTGTCTGTTAAGTTTAGCAAATCATTCTCACTAAGACAGCAGAATTTCCCTCTCCCCATCTAACCAGTTGCATTTTGACATTCATTTGAAACTTGAATTTGGCACTGAAGCCAAATGAGAAAGAAATATCTTCAAATAATCTGCAAGAAGGTACCTCTTCCTCAAGGGTTTGTGTGTGCAAGGGAAGGTGACTGCATTTTTGATTGTGTGCCTGTTAGTAGTATACTTTATAACCTTCAACTGTTAACATATTCTCAGTGTAGTGTACAGAAAGCACAGTCTACTGTACATAGAGTAGGTGGACAAGCAATCCATCTTGGCATAATCACATGCTGTATTTTTGTACATGCAGCAATATAAGTTGAAAAGGGAAAAGTAAGAAGAGCAAAGCATCTAAAGATGGAAAGTCTAGGACTAACAAGTTCTCAAATGCAGAGAATAAGGTTCTGCTGCAGGCCTTCCATCTCCATGGACAATAGCTCTTCATGAAGGGGGCTGCCAATGGCTAGCCCTACCATAAACATGTTTTCAAGGATCTTGTGGTTGACATCAATGATGTCCAGGCTCAGGACTACAAGTATGAAAAGGGCAGACAGCCACCGACCCTGTATAAAACCCACTTTGGCGCATTTTTTGTGCTTGTTACTACTCAGCCAAGCTCCTTGTGGTCCTGCAGAGTGGTGCTAGCAGCAGAGAGGCTAAACGAGTGACTGCTAACCTGATAAAAGTGTTTTCCTGCTACTACCTGGGCGACTGTCCGATCCAGCTAAACTGCAAGTATTTCTGCATTCTTGAACTGTTTTAAACTGTTTAAAGTTGTTTTTGCACCTGCACTTTTAAAGTTTGTCCTGTTTGTTGCATTTACCTGTTGAGGCTACACACTCAAGTGCGCTAGACTGTGTTACATATTTATTGCATTTTCCTGCTGTTTGCTGCAAAAAAGAAAAAAAAAACAAAAAATTATCCTCGTTTCCCATCTTTCCTGACCTAGAGTAGTCCAAATACAGGCTTTGCTGTATTCTGGACTTTTGGAAAGTTCCTGTGTTGCCCATTTCCTTTCTTGGATAAAGGGAGGCTTCTTTGTTCACCAGTGGCAGTGGGGAGCTTAGAGCAGCCTATCTATCCCTGGAGGAGTGTTCCCAGCACAAGAATCTGGTAGTCTATTGGCTGTTTTGGGCCAATTTCTAACTCTTTCAAGTCCCCCTGTATAAAACCTGCTTTGGCGCGGTTTTTGTGCTTGTTACTACTCAGCCAAGCTCCTCGTGGTCCTGCAGAGTGGTGCTAGCAGCAGAGAGGCTAAAAGAGCGACTTCTAACCTGATAAAAGTGGGGGTTTTTTGCTGCTACTACCTGGGCGACTGTCCGATCTAGCTAAACTGCAAGTATTTCTGCTTCTTGAACTGTTTTAAACTGTTTAAAGTTGTTTTTGCACCTGCACTTTTAAAGTTTGCCCTGTTTGTTGCATTTATCTGTTGAGGCTACACACTCAAGTGCGCTAACCTGTGTTACATATTTATTGCATTTTCCTGCTGTTTGTTGCAAAAAAAGAAAAAAAAAATATCATTGTTTCCTTCCTGACCTAGAGTAGTCCAAATACAGGCTTTGCTGTATTCTGGACTTTTGGAAAGTTCCTGTGTTGCCCATTTCCTTTCTTGGATAAAGGGAGGCTTCTTTGTTCACCAGTGGCAATGGGGAGCTTAGAGCAGCCTATCTATCCCTGGAGGAATGTTCCCAGCACAAGAATCTGGTAGTCTATTGGCCATTTTGGGCCAATTTCTAGCTCTTTCAAGTCTCCCCTGTATAAAACCCACTTTAGTGCGGCTTTGCATGATTTTGCGCATAGCGCAGCATCAGGCAACGCTGCTTAATTGGGTTTAAACCATTCTCGGCTCCACAAAGTCTGCTCTTCACTTTTTCCCTTAGAACTGATCTAGTTCTCATAATAAACACCCTATTCCTACTCTAAAGCCTGGCACTTGCTCACTAAAGCAATTATATAAGTCAGCACTAAAAAATTAAAAGCACTACACCCTCACAAACTCCCCTTGAGTACCTTGTTCCCCATTGGCCCTTTTTTCAATTATAAAGGAATTCCAAATACTATTCTAGCATGTCCAAAGGTCAGTTGTCAATCTCCTCTCCGGTCCAGCTGGTGAATCTGGGAATCTTGAGGCAATGTTACAACTGCCTCATGTACACAGACAACCCTCTCCTCCTCCCAACAAATTCCAACACATGTGAGAGATGCAACCATATAGCCAAACTGGAGGCTAAGCTCTCTCAACTCAGTACTGGTGTAACCAGTCAGGAGGAGAAGGAAATCACACTCACTATAATTCCAGTCTCACATAGACCTACCATGACAGCAAACCAAACACATAAACACACAAAAACATACTCGGAGGCTCTAAATAAAAATCTGCCTAAGCAACAAAGACCTCCAAAGCAGACACCCAAGCAACCGCTACCCCAAAACAAAACACATGCAACACATAGCTCACAAAACCAGTGTGCCGAACAGTCACAGCCCTTAAGGCTAAACAACACACCTGATACACTTGTAATAGGTGACTCTATCATCAGGCACACTGACGTCCTGCTCACCAGGCTGAACAAGGAGAAGCTCATGGTGAGCTGCCTGTCGGGCGCTAGGATCCGCCACATAACACAAGCACTCAGGTCACTCCAAGGCAAGTACAAATATGACTCAGTCATTGTCCATGCTGGTGTGAATGACCTGAGACGTACCTCCCTGGACTACATGAAAAGAGACATAGAGGAGCTCTCTGAGCATGTAGCCCAGGCCGGTATGACCCTGACCTTGAGTAGCATCTTACCCTCATCAAGAATGATGCCACAATATGAAGACAAGATGATCAATTTCAACAATTGGCTTAAGTATTGGTGTCATTCAAAGGGGATCCAATGCCGGTCAGCCTGGGATGACATGCTCGACAAGCCACGATGCTTCGCTAGGCATGGCTCGCACCTGTCACCCCTGGGCGTTCGGATATTGGCAAAGGCTCTTGCCACCCCCATAGTGCCTTTTTTAGGCAAGGCTCAAAAGACGAACCCACCTCCATAGGTATCACAAGGGATAAGAAACTAAGAGTAATGCTACTCAATGCCAGAAGTCTAAACCTCAAGATGCATGCACTCAAAACTCTCCTTAGCATGGAGAACATCGATATCTGTGCAGTAACAGAAACCTGGTTCAAGGCTCCCGAGAGCACCTCAGCACTACCAGGTTATACCTCATACCATGTTTTTCAGCTCCAAAACTTGGACCGAACCACAAAAGGAGGGGGAGTATTAATATTCGTCAAAGATACCCACACCTCCAGGTTGGTGGCACAGCACGAAGCATCAGAGACTATCCATGTGCAACTAACAGTGGGTAAAACTGCCTTCCAGTTTATAGCCTGCTACAGACCACCCTCCCAAACCCAGGAAGCCCACTCGGCCTTCCTGAGAACACTGGAAAATATGAAGGTCTCTCCAAACACCATTATATTGGGCGACTTCAACTACCCAAACATAGACTGGGAGCATTACTCTAGCTCCAACACCCTAGCCCAAAAGTTCCTAAAATTTATAAACTCAAATGCTATGGAACAGCTTGTTACCACTCCCACAAGAGGGGAAAACATACTGGACCTGATCATCACCAACATGGGGACTCTCTGCTCCAGACCAGAAGTGTATCCCTCACTGGTAAGATCAGACCATAAACTAATCTCACTAGATATTCACATCCCAACCCCAGCCCCTGCCCAGAAAACCACAGTGAAAAACTTCTCTAAAGCAAATTTCACACTCCTCAAAACCGAGGTGGAATTCTTCAAAGCCCCCAGGCCTGTGGAAAATATGGCCCAGACCGCAGAATCCTTTATAAACGCATTCTATGAACACCTTCAGGAATGTATGGATCATGCAATCCCAAACAAAACCAAGACCCAATCCTCCAAAGGCAGGCATCCTGTCTGGTGGACCCCAGCCATAAACAAACTATACAATAGAAGGAGGAAGCTACTACATGATAGAGCAAAATCCCAAAAAGGGAAGGCATCTCTGATCAGTATTAGCAAAAAACTACGGGCACTCATAAAATCGTCTAAGGCCAGCTTCGAGAGAAAAATTGCACAGGACACTAAGCATAATCACAAGGCTTTCTTTAGTTATGTTAGAAACCTGGGTGGGAATTCCCAGATATGCTCAGAATTAGTCCAAAATGACAAAAAATACACCAAACCCACAGACATTGCCAACATCCTAGCTGACAGGTTCAGCGCAAACTTCTCCCCACCTTCCCCACCAAAAGGGAAAATATCTATCCCAGCAGAGTGCTGCCCCCCTGACATCTCAGATGCTCAGGTAACAGCCGCCCTCTCCAAAGCAAAAAATACAGCATCAATGGGACCAGACGGTGTCCCGGGCTGCGTCCTACATGAACTCCAAGAAGAACTAAACCCAAACATAAAACTACTGTTCAATCTCAGTCTTACTACAGGATATGTACCCAAAGAGTGGCGTACAGCAACAGTGGCCCCTCTCCACAAAGGTGGTGCCTCAATGGATCCTGGAAAGTATCGCCCCATAAGCCTGACTAGCTTGGTCTGCAAAGCTATGGAAAGGATCATCATGGACCTCATAAATAAAGATATTGGGGACCTACAGACACTGGATCCTACCCAGTTCGGCTTTGTTAAGGGCAGATCCTGCCTCTTAAACCTGGTCAATTTCTTTGAAACAGTCACCAAGGCCATTGACTAGGGGAAGGTGGTCCACACAGCCTACTGGACCTCGCAAAAGCCTTCAATACAATACCCCACTCGGGCATTATAGATAAGCTCACCAGCTTAAACATAAACCCCTATGTCACTAGATGGGTTGCAAACTGGCTCAAGGACAGAACCCACATGGTTAGAATTGCTGGAGCCATGTCAAGACTCCAAACCAGTTACAAGTGTTGTCCCACAAGGCTCAGTCCTGGGACCTCTCTTGTTCGGTATATATTTCTCGGAGGTACAGGCCAACACGGAAGGACTGCGGCTGACCAAGTTCACAGATGACTGCAAACTGGGCACCATAATCGACTCTCCAGCCGACACAAGCATCCTACAAAAGGGTCTCATAGAAACAGACAACTGGTGCCAGAGCCATGGCCTCAAGCTAAATGCCAAAAAGTGTATAGTCATCCCCTTCGGCAAAAACAAAGTGCCCACAAATTACCACATAGATGGTAATCCATTAAGTATGGAAGAAGCAATTAGGGACCTGGGGACCCAAGTTGATAGCAATCTCTCATTCGACAACCACGTGGCCAAAGTGGTTAGAAAATCATTTTATATAGCCCACCTAATCATGAAGGGATTCGCATCTAGATCAGGGGAGGTCATCGTGCCTCTTTACTCATCCCTCAACAGGCCCATAATTGAGTACAATGCCCCTTTTGGGATGTACCTTGCCAGACACCTGCAGCAACTGGAAAGACCCCAAAAGTACCTCACCAAGAGGATCAAAGGGCTCAAACAGATACCATATGCTGCCCAGTTAAAGAAACTCCAGCTCTACTCAGTGGCATACCGCCTGCTCAGAGGCAATCTGTGCCTGACGTATAAAGCCATGTCCAACCCGGAATTAATGGACATGCTGCATCTCAGAAAATCCAAATCCCATCGAGCTACGTGCTCGAGAGACTTGAACCTCAGCACTGAAATAAATAGGACATGCTGGAGGGATAGATTCATAACCCAGAGGCTCCCTTCACTCTGGAATAAAATCCCAGTCCAGTTTAGGCAGATTCCCTCATTGACTCTCTTCAAGAGGAATCTTGAGTGGATGGGAGATCGTAGATTTACTCCGGGTATCACTTCTGAGTCACTGTTAGACAAATGCACAGTATACTAACTTCGAAAAAGGGCATAGCAAAATTAATTTTAAAATGGGTGGCGAAAGCCAAACACACTCTGGCTAGGCTTGTAAATGCCCTACGGCAGATAGGTTCATACTAGGCTATTACCCAAGATGCTGACAGGCAGGTTTATCTTACATGGGAAGGTAGAGCAATGGGATAGTAGCTATCAAAAGATGGCCTCTACCATAGATGGAACAGATGCATCACAGTCTCATGGTGTGGTGCTGGACCTTGGGACTGAGAATCTTCACTTGAGATTTCCCAGGTAAGCATCATTTTACCTGTAGTATACCATAATTCTGTATGATTGCTCCCTTTATCCATGCACATCTCATTAACATTGTGTGCATCAGGTACTACAGAAACATCGGGGATACGTCTGCCAGAGTCAGCTGTAAAAGATAATGTAATATCCAGTTTTGTGGATAAGCCCTTTAATATGTAGTCTGAACTGGGGATAAACCAAATGTGATAGGTTAAACTTATACTCAGATTTTTGCTTTGCTGTGCCACAGGAGATTCTCTTGTCTGGCACCACTGAAGTGGGACTTCCTCCTCCTGATGTTGAAGAATCATCTGACTCTGATGATAATGGTAATGAACAGCTGGCATTGTCAGGTTGTATCCATGCAAGATTCCCTAAAGAAACCATGTACATTGCCTCTGTGCCAGCATATACCCAAGAAAAACACAGTACATGGGTTAGTGCAGACATTCATACTCTGGTCAATGTGAAAAACCATATAGGTCAGGCATCAAGTTCTGTCACAAGCCCCATAGTGTAGTTGGATGATCACATGGGTATGCATACTTGTGCATCTTGAAAGTATAGGTATTACCCTTCTTCAGAAGTAGCTGTGTCAATGATTGTGATCCAACATATGTGCAGGTCCATCATTAAGGTTAATATCACCGCAGCCTTTGCAAACACATACACACATGCCTAGGATGTACAGGTAACAGGTCTTACAACATCTCCAATTCAAGGCACAGCACTTTCTTCTGTACAGTCTGCCACTTGCCCAACCATAGGAACATCACAGGGTAATATCTAGTGTGGTCACCTTCAACACATGCAGACACACACATACACATTACCAATTAGGGTGTTGTTGTAGTAGTATAATGTAAGTCTGGCTGTCCCATGTTACTGTTATACTAAGCAATATGTGTGCCTTAAAATAATTGATACACAAGTATAGTTGTGATAGTACTATCACAACACAGTGCTGGCCTGCCTCCTTTAAGAGCTACACTTCACAAATGCTTTTGAGTGTGCTTTTGAGTGTGCCTCCTACTAAACATGTACACAAACTTCTTGGTGCTTTGCTGACTATTCTTCCATTGTTAAAACACTTAGTAACTGCATATTTTCTGAAAAGTTGTGTTTCTACTGAGGAACAATTTACATCTAGACACAAGAAATAGGAAAATGCTACACATACCACCAGCAAGTCAAAATCAGCTTTCCACAGTGTTGAACATCTTCAACAGGTGCATCTCCTTCAGTTAAAATAGTGAGAAGAGGCTATCAACAGGTGCATCTCCTTCAGTTAAAATAGTGAGAAGAGGCTATGTGCAGCTGCTGAGGTTTATATTATGTCAATTTGGTGCTCTAGGCATGATGATTATGTTAATGGGGATTTGACTCATGAATATCTCTGAATTACTCATTCTACAACTTGTGCCTAGAAGCGTAACACTGCATACAGACAGTAACATAGCTAAGATGGTGTGAGAGGTGCAACTGCCCTGGACACAAAGTGTGTGGGGGGGGTGCTACTAGCTGACCACAATCTTTCATTAATGCAATATTGTCTTTTAAAAACCAGTATTGCATTTGCAGTCAAATCTGAGTACTGTAGCTTTCTGTGTGGTCTAAACTATAGCAAATGTTTGCTACACTGTATCAAACAGTTTGCTACTGTTTAAAAGTTTAAAAAATCTTTCTTTTAAGTAAAACCTAAGCACTGTAACATCTGTGCAGTCGGGGTATAAACTGTAGCTACAGTTTAAAAATAAGATTTTTTTTAACTAAACCATGAGTGCTATAGCACTCCAAGCAGGCCGTGTATAAACTGTAGCAACTGTTTGCTACATTTGTATCAAGCAGTTTGCTACAGTTTAAAAATGAGTTTTAAATAAAGTATAAGCATTGCAATGTTCCATGCAAACAGGATATAAACTGCAGCAGCTGTTTGCTACAATTTAAAAATTCTTTTATAAGTAAAATATAAGCATTGCAGTGCTCCATGCAGAGTATAAACTAAAAACTGTTTGCTACAGTTGTAGCAAACAGTTTGCTACATTTTAAAATAAATTATGTTGAGGAAGGCTTGGAAGTAGGGCACAGAAATGGGACCTGAATGACTGACTGGGGTTGGGGTGGGGGTGTCATGCAGCTGGCCATCTGGTTGGTGTGCCAATAAAAGGAATGTCCATTTTTATTTTTGGTCTTCAATGGAAGAGAAGAGGGATGCATAGATCTAACTAAATAAGCTGATCCTTTACAATGCATCAAAGATACAAAAAAGAGTGGAGGGGCGAAGCTCTGGTTCACAATAGTGTCCCAGGGTGCTGGTTGAGCAGTCTTGAGCACATGCCTGAGCATCTGTGAGGCCCAATTGTACAAGCACAACCCTTATATTGACACAAGGAGGTTATGTGCACTTCACTGTTCTTGTATGCTCATAATGTAGCCACTACAGAGCACTCTCTCTGTACTGGTTACAATCCATGTTACATGGTAGAACTATAACTACCACATTTCACACCAGCTGGTCCCATTTATCAGTTGTACATAACTGCATATTCCTTGATGAACCCTGCCACTGGACACAATAATAAACTACTTGACATTGTATGATAATTCTCATAGTTGAATTTACATCACATCCACCTATGGGTGCCATTTTTAAAATCCTAGTTTTTCCTTCATGCTGAGCATTCACCAGCAGCATGCTCCCATTTCCCTCTTTCTACCTACTTCAACTGCGAACCTCACCTTTCCTTTGAGCCATAAATTCTCATTTAAATAAGCGACTGGGCAACATCTGTTGCAGTTTGGGTGAAACAAACCTCCATAAAGAAACCTCACTAGTTTCCTTCTTTCTATCTACTTCAACTGAGAAACTCACCTTTCCTGTGTGCCATAAATTCCCATTTAAATAAGCGACCAGGCAACATCTGCTGCAGTGTGGGTGAAACAAACCTCCATAAAGAAACCTAACTAGAGCACGTTCTTTTCCACTATTAACTGTCTAACCACCTGAATATATACTGGGAGCACCTTCATTCCACTTACTTTGTACTGCCCTAACCTATACCAGCTAGCAAGGAGTCTGTGCCTCTAAGTCAGCTATCTCCTTTGAACTAACTATATAGTATAGAATTACAAGCTTAGCTCAAAAAAGCATTGTTGCATCATGGAACATTAGCACCATGCATGATTAGCTCTGTGCTATATTTTTTCTTTTATCTCTCCCCCACCCTTCAAATGTGTCACTAGTGAATATAATTGATCATAAGTAATCTCTATTTTTCTACAAAATATCCTGCCCGTGTTCATTTATTTTTGATTGGCTACTGTTATTACAGCAATTATGGAACCTGCTTCCACCTACCTTAACATCTCTAAGTTGGAGATAGTTTTATTTTGGCCTTGGACTCTAGGTGACAGAGGACGCAACCCACTCCCCTACCCACATTCCCACCCACCACCTCTACCACTACATTTATACCTCCAAGTAGCCCCAACCCTTATCCACAATTATCCACTAAACTCCCTCATAGCAGTAACACTATCCCCCCAGGTTCCTTCCCCTACTTCCTCCCCGTATTGCCTAAACTTACCAGAACCTTCCACCACTTACCCATTCTCAAGTTAACACATATCTTACACTAACTTCCTATCGCAACAGATCTTTATTATGTAATATGACCCACTCCATGCAACCTACTATCCTCTTAATTATTGTTACTACCCGTCTGCTCATACTAACTCTAGTTATGTCCCCCCACACCTTCTTGAACATATCTTCTCCAAAATCTCCAACTATAAGCATATGTTTACATTCTGATGAACACAGTTTCTTTGACATCTCATTCTCCTTATTCAAATGCTGCCACATATATCTAAACTAAAACTATCTCCCACCAATATCAAATTTAAGTTAACTTCATTCATCCTACCTAAACGCCCTTCTAAAACTCATCGCCTACAAACAGTCATGCATCACCTTCTAGTACTATCACAAAGTGGAGATATTCATCCCATTCCTGTTTCAAGCTACTCACAGTCTTCCATCCAACCTTCTACCAATCAGAACCTATGTATAATTGCAATAAATGGAAGCAGTATCTGTAATAAAATCACTGAATTCCAAGCCTGGTTGTCTCATTATACCCCCAATATTGCAGCAATTACAGAAACTTGGTTAAAACCTCATATAGCAGACACTGAAGTTATCCCACCAGGGTACAATATCTTTAGAAATGACAGACTCCATAAAAAAGGCGGGGGTATATCAATAATTTATCGTGACTCTAACAATGACAATCTTTTCAAAACCAGTCCTTTCATTTGGTAACATGGAATTACTACTCATATCCCTACACATGAATAACAGAAAACAAATATGTATTGCTGCACTATATATTTCTCCTGGCCAAAATATCCCTATCTTGGAAGACTTCCTTTCCTGGGCAAACCACTCTATATTCAATGAAACTATGCACAGGTTTACACAGCTCATCACATGTCTTACACACACTCTTTCCAACCAACCAGAGTCAACCTTAGACTGGATCCTTGTATCTCACCCCATAAATACACCAACACTAGAATTCTTCCGAACACCTCAAGTGGCCACCTACCAGCCTTCACCCATAGAACCCATATTCAGATACCAAAAACGCACTCCTATAAAATATCCAGAAACCTTACCAACGTCAGCCAAAATATATTTATAACAAGCTTAAAAGCTCAGAAATTGACCCAGTTAAAACACTATCTCTACAAGAATTTGTGAATTACTTCAATGCCATCTTTCTCTCTACACAGCCTAGACTCTATTCACACCAAAAGTCAACCATGCCCCTTGGCTAACAAAACATACTAAACAAGCTCTTCTTTCCAGAGACTGAGCCTGGAAAGAATGGCAGAAAATCAGGAGTCTTCAAAATGAGCTTACAAGCAACTTCGTAATCAAGCCAAAAATTAGTCATACAAGACAAGAAAAAACTACTTCTCTCAACAATTATCCTGCCAAAAAAAATACCCCCAAAAAGTCTAGAAATCAGTCTCCACCCTCCTTAATCCTGGAACCATACAGAACCCAACACCCTCTCCTGACAAATACCCTCAGCAAATTGCCCATATGTTTAACTACCACTTTATCAATATCATTTTAAAACTTGTCAATGACACATCTAAAACAAATCCAAGCTGCAATACTCTACTGGATCATTTAAATCCCACTTAAGAAAACTCATACTCTCTTTCTTCCCATACTAGTGAAACCTCCAACAATAGCCCCCTTAAACCTATATTCTCCATACTGCCAGTACCCACCTCTCTAGGTCATAAACTTCTAACTAAACTAAGATCTTGCTCCCTCTCTGCTGAGGATCTTCCTTTGCAATATCTAAAACTTGCAGCAGATGCAATAGCCTACCTGGTCAGCATTCCCATTAACTGATCCATCTTAGACTCCAATGTCCCCCAACTCTGTAAAAAATCCATAATCACTCCTTGACATAAAGGTGGCAGTACAATGAGCTTTCCAACTGTCAACCTATTTCTATACTTTCACCACTAAAATCTTAGAAAAATGTATACATATCCAACTTCTAAAGCATCTTTCTGATAATGACCTCCTTGTTCCAACCCAACATAGATTTTGTACAGCACACAGTACTATTACAGCCCTACTTTCATTCACTGATACTGTAAACAAGGCTCTTTATACTGGTTTATTAACTACAGTAATCTTATTAGACCTATCCAAGGCTTTTGACACAGTATCACACACTAAACTGTTACAACTACATAAACTAGGATGCTCTCAAAATTCCCTAACATGGTTTTCCAGTTATCTAAACAATAGAAAACAATCTGTCAGATGGCAACAAAATAATCTGATTATCTGGTTACTAACACAGAAGTTCCCCAAGGATCTATTCTGGGGCTTCTGCTTTTTAATATTTTTATTAATAATCTTCACAAAGCTTCCCAACAAAGTACACTTGTCCAATATGCTGATGGCTGATGACTCCACTATAATCTCTCCCTCTAGTAACTTCCCTGATCTACTTAGTATAACACAAAATGCCTTTACTTCAATAGAAAACTGGCTAAATGATGCACAACTATTACTGAACCCCCCCCCAAAAAAAAACTAAATCCTTATTATTCTCCACAGAACCACCACCCTCCGATTTAAAATTTATTCACTAAATAAAACAGAAATTGAACTAGTGATGACTGCTAATTACTGGGCATCACTACTGATGACAGACTTACCTTCAAGCAACATATTCTCAATACAATAAAAAAAAACACTTCAAACTAGGCAGACTCTACAGACAAACTTTACATGGATAAGCCAATCAAAACAAAAAGTGCCAGCACCTACTGATCCCTTCCCTCCTATATGGAAGTCCCATTTTTACCAGCCTTCATACATTGCTTAGCAATAACTTGCAATCGTGCTATTATAAAATAGCAAAATTTGCAAACGAGATGCCAAATCGCACTCATCATTGCCAAGCTATTTCAGAACTGGAATGGTTTGAATTTGCCCATCACCTAAGTAATACCCAACTGACTCCTGCCCACAAACTTATTTACAAACCCAACACTTGCCCTTTACTTCATTCTATCCTAAAAATGTACAGCCCAACCCAGAATCTTCTAACAACCAACAGCTTTTAAGTACAATACCGAACAAAAGAGCTGGACAAAGCCTATATTCCTATTCCATTTCCAGATTATGGAATGCCCTGCCTACCACAATCACTCAGACTCATTAAAAACATTCAGATCGGCACTAAAAGGCCACTACCTCAATAATCATATCTATTCCTGTGTGCAAAAGTCTAAGCTACCTTAAACACACAACATTTAATTAGACACTTCTTTCTCCTTTCCTCTGTATGTAATGCCTCTATCTCTAAGAACCTTTCTCTATATTAACTAACTTATTCAATCTCTCCTTATAATGCCTAGGTAACATCTATAACCAAGTATTTAACTACTGTTTATGTGTAGCAACCTACAATCTTTAAGACCTTTTCATAAAATATTGTATGGCAAATAGTTATAACTAAAGTAATTTTTACAAAGCCTACACTCACTGTATATTCTATATTTTAAGATTCTCTGTATAAAAACATTTTTTGTGGAGATTTTCTCCCTGCCCCTCCATTGAAAATGGGTTTCTGACCAAGTGGACTTTCCTGGTCAACAAATGTCAATAAATAACAACTGAAAATAGGTAGGACAGTGAGATGCCAACCATAGTTCTCTGCTGCTACCCAAGCCTCCACCATGGTTCAAGAAAACAATGTTAGTTGCTTGGCTCCATGGTGCTGCTCCCAGGATATAAAGATATTTTTAAGTCTCCTCCACTGAGAATGCCATACACATTTGATGGAGACAGTTATGAAAGTCCTCAGTATAACATGGATGCCTGGATCTGTCTTGCCAGGTCTGTCAGTGATGTCACTGGCATCCCACAACATGATGAGAATCATAGGTGTCACCTCAAATATTGTCATCCAGACCTCTTTGGCCAATGGGAGGCTGAGATCAGAAATACAGTCTGAAATGTACTGCAAGTATATATATTTATTATTTGTGACTTGTATCATAGCAGTGTGTGGTGTACAGTGTTTATGTGCCTAAATATTTTATCCACAGTTCAAGAGGCCTTAACAGAAAATGCCCAGATGTACAGGAGATAGTTGGAGTGTTTTTCAACAAGTAAGGGTGAGTACATTTGTTTCTCATAGTTCAGGTTTGCATATCATCATCCCCTTTACGTATACCAGATGGTGCAGAGCACCCTTAATTTTATATAATATGTTGGTCCTGCACCTCCTACCATTTCTGATTTAATGGTACATAACTGATAATTTTATTGTCAATGGTATGTACATGACACAAGTTTAAGCAGGATGTGTATTCAATTGCTGTTTAAAAATTGTACCTGATTTTTGGCCTTTATCCACCCACATGATGTATGCTTTTCTACAGACTTTAGGAGTACATAGTGTGATGTCCCACCACTGGCCCAGTAAACAAGGAGCCTCAATCCTCACCACTGGTAACAGTGGGGCATGTACACACTGGGAAGATGACAAGTACATACACAGTAAAGTTAAATTTCCCTTAAGAACCCACAGAGACCACAGTCAGTCTGGGGATGGGTTTCTCCCTCTTTCTCCAGATCCCCAATAACACTCCTCACTGGTACAGCTATACAGTTGATTTCTCAACTCAGTGGCCAAGCCAAGACCTCCAGCACCCTTTCTGTACAACCAGTGCTTCATGTCGTTGACCAAGCAGCTGACACACACACTTTTTGATTGGAATCTTACTGTGTAATGTTACTATCTACACAAATGGTAGTTTGACCAAGAGCAAGCCTATTAGGAGTGGCCCACAGTGTCACCAAATAAGTATGCAAGTACTCTCAGAACTAAAATATGTTTCACAAATATCAGCCACAATGAAAGGTTTACATATATTCAATAATAAATAATAAAAGAACAAGAAAATACTCAGTAAACAATCACTCAGTTACATCAGAGTTCAATATCACAGGAAATATTTAAAACAACATTGCAGGACAGTCTCAAATAAATAAATAAAAACATCTAAATTAAGCTCAGCTATATCTAAAAGAAATTACTGTACCCTAGTTAACTTACTTACAGAGCAAGGCAAGTGTGGTGAATGGGTCTTCTTGTTAGGTCAAAGACAAAATATAAAATGTTCAGTCTCAGGTAAATTAATATCTCAAATATTGCTGCTGGGATACTTGCAGCATGATATCACTTCCTGTCATCTGACTATCACAGGCTCAAAACAACAGCATTTAGCAGCTACCTGTGAAAATACATAAACAAATGCCCTTCCTAGATCTTAAGGCAAATAGTGGAAGTCATAAAATAATTTACATTCCTCCACATTTAATACAAAAACTTCTAGTTCTAGACATTAATGTTCCCTGCTGCACTGAAACTGAAAGATAACATCTCTTTTTATAGCCCAGCCATAAAGCAACTCAATCTCAACTATTCTTCTGAAGTTAACTTCTTGTGTTACAGTTTCCATTGTCAAAAAAAAAATATATATATATATATATATATATACAGCTAAACAATTACAATAGTGCATATACAGTTCTAATACATTTTGTAACACAGGCATATGAATCATGTTGATATTCACAAATGACACAACCACTTACTAAATTCTACATAGCTGGGATGGCAGTATCTCCTTCTGTCACACTTCTATAAATCATATTAATATTCACAAATTAAATATAATTATTTCTAAAATTCCAGATGGCTGGGCTGGCAGTATCTCCTTTTGTTAGATATAGGTTAAGATGTGTGGGGATACTTATACTTTCTTCAGTACGACCACTGGAAAAGCACACACTACACACTTCCTCTTGCTTCATTGTGTGGGATATTTAACTACCTTTTCTTTAACGTGCATAGCTTGTAGCTGTTGCACTTAGTTAGGTCCCTGCATTAATCAGTCTACATGTGTAGCTCAAAAGGTACAATGCTTGTTTTTCATTTTTTCAGAGAGAGAGATGTGTGCCAGTTCTATTTCCACCATGTGTGCTGTATTCATTTTCTATCATAGGGCCTACATTTTGGCATGGAGAGAGGTTACTCAGCTTGTTGACCTTCAGATGCAAATGTTATTCAGGGTTGCCACACAAACTGGAAACATATTTTCTCGGAGTATAATGAGTTGGCAGACTTTAAAGATTCCCTGCTGACTACTCTGTCAGAGATACTGGGTGTGCACATTGGAGTAACTAAGGAATTTTTCTTTTGTGCTACGATACAGAATTTGAATTGCCTAGACATAGCAAGGCCTTACTGTGTCTAATTATGGTGGCTGCCAAAAATGCAATTACTAGAAAATGGAAACCAAAGTCTAAACCAACCTTACTAGAAGTAGTGAATATAGTAACAAGAGATAAAACAACTGGAATTGGGATATTTATAAAAGAGTAGGAGCAAATTGCATAGGAAAAATGGGAACTGTGGGAACAAACATTCAGAGGAGGAATGAGATTTAAAAGAAGGTGGGATTTGAATGAGCTATACAATGTCTGATTGACAATTACTGGATAGCAGGGCCGGCTCGCAGTATAAGACTGCAGGACTGCAACCCCCCTCACCTGTAGAAAGAAGGAAGAAAAGAAGATAAAAAAATCAGGAGTCCTGGAACTCCACGCATGCGTGCTTGGAGTTCCTGATACTCACAGAATTACAGACTGTTGTGTTAGTCAGTCTGGATAGAAGAAAAAATCCACCCACATGATGTATGCTTTTCTACAGACTTTAGGAGTACATAGTGTGATGTCCCACCACTGGCCCAGTAAACAAGGAGCCTCAATCCTCACCACTGGTAACAGTGGGGCATGTACACACTGGGAAGATGACAAGTACATACACAGTAAAGTTAAATTTCCCTTAAGAACCCACAGAGACCACAGTCAGTCTGGGGATAGTTTCTCCCTCTTTCTCCAGATCCCCAATAACACTCCTCACTGGTACAGCTATACAGTTGATTTCTCAACTCAGTGGCCAAGCCAAGACCTCCAGCACCCTTTCTGTACAACCAGTGCTTCATGTCGTTGACCAAGCAGCTGACACACACACTTTTTGATTGGAATCTTACTGTGTAATGTTACTATCTACACAAATGGTAGTTTGACCAAGAGCAAGCCTATTAGGAGTGGCCCACAGTGTCACCAAATAAGTATGCAAGTACTCTCAGAACTTAAATATGTCTCACAAATATCAGCCACAATGAAAGGTTTACATATATTCAATAATAAATAATAAAAGAACAAGAAAATACTCAGTAAACAATCACTCAGTTACATCAGAGTTCAATATCACAGGAAATATTTAAAACAACATTGCAGGACAGTCTCAAATAAATAAATAAAAACATCTAAATTAAGCTCAGCTATATCTAAAAGAAATTACTGTACCCTAGTTAACTTACTTACAGAGCAAGGCAAGAGTGGTGAATGGGTCTTCTTGTTAGGTCAAAGACAAAATATAAAATGTTCAGTCTCAGGTAAATTAATATCTCAAATATTGCTGCTGGGATACTAGCAGCATGATATCACTTCCTGTCATCTGACTATCACAGGCTCAAAACAACAGCATTTAGCAGCTACCTGTGAAAATACATAAACAAATGCCCTTCCTAGATCTTAAGGCAAATAGTGGA
This sequence comes from Protopterus annectens, assembly GCF_019279795.1. Classification (NCBI taxonomy): domain Eukaryota; kingdom Metazoa; phylum Chordata; order Ceratodontiformes; family Protopteridae; genus Protopterus; species Protopterus annectens. Next base: position 1,653,987,023 of record NC_056731.1, on the reverse strand, counting down.
AGTCATAAAATAATTTACATTCCTCCACATTTAATACAAAAACTTCTAGTTCTAGACATTAATGTTCCCTGCTGCACTGAAACTGAAAGATAACATCTCTTTTTATAGCCCAGCCATAAAGCAACTCAATCTCAACTATTCTTCTGAAGTTAACTTCTTGTGTTACAGTTTCCATTGTCAAAAAAAAAAAAAAAATATATATATATATATATATATATATATACAGCTAAACAATTACAATAGTGTATATACAATTCTAATACATTTTGTAACACAGGCATATGAATCATGTTGATATTCACAAATGACACAACCACTTACTAAATTCTACATAGCTGGGATGGCAGTATCTCCTTCTGTCACACTTCTATAAATCATATTAATATTCACAAATTAAATATAATTATTTCTAAAATTCCAGATGGCTGGGCTGGCAGTATCTCCTTTTGTTAGATATAGGTTAAGATGTGTGGGGATACTTATACTTTCTTCAGTACGACCACTGGAAAAGCACACACTACACACTTCCTCTTGCTTCATTGTGTGGGATATTTAACTACCTTTTCTTTAACGTGCATAGCTTGTAGCTGTTGCACTTAGTTAGGTCCCTGCATTAATCAGTCTACATGTGTAGCTCAAAAGGTACAATGCTTGTTTTTCATTTTTTCAGAGAGAGAGAGATGTGTGCCAGTTCTATTTCCACCATGTGTGTTGTATTCATTTTCTATCATAGGGCCTACATTTTGGCATGGAGAGAGGTTACTCAGCTTGTTGACCTTCAGATGCAAATGTTATTCAGGGTTGCCACACAAACTGGAAACATATTTTCTCGGAGTATAATGAGTTGGCAGACTTTAAAGATTCCCTGCTGACTACTCTGTCAGAGATACTGGGTGTGCACATTGGAGTAACTAAGGAATTTTTCTTTTGTGCTATGATATAGAATTTGAATTGCCTAGACATAGCAAGGCCTTACTGTGTCTAATTATGGTGGCTGCCAAAAATGCAATTACTAGAAAATGGAAACCAAAGTCTAAACCAACCTTACTAGAAGTAGTGAATATAGTAACAAGAGATAAAACAACTGGAATTGGGATATTTATAAAAGAGTAGGAGCAAATTGCATAGGAAAAATGGGAACTGTGGGAACAAACATTCAGAGGAGGAATGAGATTTAAAAGAAGGTGGGATTTGAATGAGCTATACAATGTCTGATTGACAATTACTGGATAGCAGGGCCGGCTCGCAGTATAAGACTGCAGGACTGCAACCCCCCTCACCTGTAGAAAGAAGGAAGAAAAGAAGATAAAAAAATCAGGAGTCCTGGAACTCCACACATGCGTGCTTGGAGTTCCTGATACTCACAGAATTACAGACTGTTGTGTTAGGCAGTCCGGATAGAAGAAAAAGGCATCTCTGCCCTGCAGCCCAGAAGTCTGTGTGGTGACAACTCCACAGAATGGAAGAACACCAGACTGCATCGCCCGCAGGCTGGAGCCTCCAGCCTACTATCATGTGCCAGGAGAACAGAAACCAGCTGCTGCCAAGGAGGAAACCAGCCATTAGCCTTGCATAGCTTCAGGACTGCTGCTGAGGAGGTGAAGAAGACTTTCTTTAGCTGCTGTCGAGGAGGAAACCAGCCATTAGCCTTGCACAGATTCAGGACTGGATTTAGCTGCTGCCGAGGTGCAGACACTGTGCCAAGGAAGGTAGGTGTGTGTGTGTGTGTGTGGCTAGAGAGAACACATGGTGGTGGGTAGAGAATACTCTGGCTTGAACCCTGTACCTTGGGTGCAGGTGGCAAGGGCCTGAATTCCCTACCCACCTCTATTTGTACAAAATTGGCAAATTTTTGCCTCATATTTGTTCTGTTCCTCATAAAATCTGTTGTTTCTGTATCTTTGTTTTCCTTGAAAAGTCAGTAGTGCAGTGGTGCACTGGTAGCATTATTGCCTGACAACTACATGTTCTCTGGCTTGATTCTTAGCTGGGGTGCCTTCTGCATGGAATCTGCTTGTCCTCCCATCTTACAAAGACATGTGTCTGGAGTGTTTCTCCCTGCTCTGCTAAAAATTGGCTTTTGTTCCAAGTCAGACTAGTTTCCTGATTAACAAATGTTTAAAAATAACAGATATTTGAATTTCAGACTTCATATTCTTCAGAAAGTACATGGCAACACAAAACCTTTTATTCTAGCAATTTTCTAAGTTTATAACATGTATATTTGAAATCTGTCCCTATTTTTGGGACTGTATTCCCCCATTATTGGCTTTGTTCAGGTATTTTGTGCTAAGGATGAGAGCTATGGTGAGAATTGAATTCACTGAATATGTTTGGGGGCTGTATTCCCCTGTTACTGGCTTTGTCCACATGTTTTTTGCTAAGAGGTTGAGAGCTATGGTGAGAACTGAATTCACTGAATATGTTTGGGGGCTGTATTCCTCCATTATTGGCTTTGTTCAGGTGTTTTGTGCTAAGAGGTTGACAGCTATGGTAAGAACTGAATTCAATAAATGGTAACCATTTAAGTTTCAGTCTTCTTCTCTTTTACAAAACAGCTGATATGGCATAGTGGTATGTTGCTCTGAATGTTTTGCACAGGGTCTCCTGGGTTCAAGACTTAGCAGTGAAATGTATGGTAGTAACACAGCATTTTATTCTAGCAACTTTCCAACATTATATAAGCAATGTTTAAAATGTGTCCCTGGTTTTTGGGCTTTTATCTCCCCAAATAAATTTTGGCTTTTTCCAGATTTCTTGTGCTGCAAAGTTCAGAGATACAGCTGAGTGTCGAGTAGATTTTACAAGGAGCTGAGAGCTGCAGGGGAACAAAAGTTTAGTGCTGCTTATGCTGAGTCTGCTTGCATTGTTAATAGCACAACAGGTAGTGCACTTGCTTTTGATGCAGAAGGCTGTGGGTTCTACTCCCACACTAGGTAGATGCATTGCTGATACTGCACTATGTTGTAAAGGGGGTGGTTGCTGCAGTCCTTTTTGGTGAAGATACCTATTAACTATGAACCTGTTATCAGTTTGCCATCCATTCCCTATTGTGATATTACTAGCTTATCATTTTTGTAATGCAACATAGGCAATTTATTCCTCAAGGGCAACAGGGACTTTATTTGTAGATGAAACAATGACATATAAAGTTTGCTAGCAGCAACCTCTTCATTAGTTACAGATTTCTTTAATGTGGAATTATTTAGATGACTTTTACTTTTTCAGTGATTGTGCATATTTACTGATACTGGTGGACTGTAGACGTTTGAGTAGACTTTTATGATGGAAATGTTCTGAATTGGGCAGTTTTGTTATTGGTGCATGCATTTTGTTTCATTGTTTACTGGAAAAATGTTCAAAACAATAAATTTAAAATGCCCTCTAACAACTGTACTGCATTGTATTGTACAAGGAATATAATTAAATACAATCAGGAAGGTGTATCAAAGAGCATGTGTATGTTTTATGTTCAAGGGGCCTATGATTTGAAAACAGCCCAAAGTTAATCTTTATCTGCCACTGGCAAAATGTATTTTCTTTGAATGTGGGTTTCAGTGCTGTTTCAATGAATGTGAGTTTCAAGGGCAGAGAAGTTTTAATGCTGTCTATTTTCATTGTGAGAATGCATTGCTTTTTTTAGCAGATATCTATTAGGGTTTGTGCTTAAAATGCAAAATAAAACTTTCAAATGAAATCCAACTCATCGCAGAAGTAAAGCAGTATGCACATTACAGTGTTTATGGTAAATGGGGTGAAATAACCAACGAAAGGGGACATTGGAATGACTGCAGGAGGGAGACTCCATCCAACCATGATTTTGTGAGGGGGGAAGGGCAGCAAACTCAGACAGCCCCAGCTGAACTATACCTCTCAACTGTCCAGATTTTTGAAGAATGAATAGATATTTGCCTCTTTTTTTTTTTTGTTCCTCATAAAATTTGTGGTTTTCTGGCAAATCATTTAGGAATGAAGTCACTAAATGACAGACATTGAGTTTCAGATGTCATAACCTTCAGACAAATGCATGTTAAAGCAAGACCTGTTATTCTATCAACCATCTTAAGTTTATACAAGAGCAATTTTTAGTACTGTTTGTATGTTCCCCCAATATATTTGGCCTTGTCCAGATTTCCTGCATTAAGAGGTTGAGAGGCATGTGCAAATCACTTTATAGAATTAGGACCTCTCAACTGTCCTCAATTTTGGCTCAAAATGTTGCTCTCCCCCTCATAATCCCTCTTCAAAATTGCAATTATGGAAGAAAATGTAGAGGGTTTACAATTATATATAACTGTAATGATCAAAGTTATAGATTACTTTTATTTCAGAAATGCAGGTAGATGCTCTTATTTTGTTAGCTGCTCAAGTTAACAGTGTTAATATTAAAAAGGTGCTCCTTCTTTGACAGGTTCCCAGCTGTATTGTGTGGCAATTTTATATTTTTGCATCACATTTTTGGTCTGTTTTTCATAAAATTGTGGTTTTCTGGCAGATTAGTGGCACATCATTAAAGATTGAAGTTAGGAAATAATGGCAGACATTTGAGTTTCAGATTTCATACCCTTCAGAAAATTCATACTAATGCAAGACCTACTACTGTTCTAGTATCTTTCTAAGTTTATAAGAGCAATATTTAAAAATTGTCCTTATTTCTGGGCCTGTGCCCCACTTCTGTGTATGGCTTTGTCCAGATTTCTTGCTCTGAGGTTGAGAGGTATGAGTGTCAGAGCAATCACAGTCAGCCAGAGACATTTCAAATCGTGACATACTTGTTGCACCCCACTTTCCATTGTAGTGGCTCTGGATGTGTCCAAGGAAGCATGGAGCAGTTATGCAGTGTAAGTGTGCAGAGTATTCCCCTATCCAAGGTAGACCAAGTATGACCGTGCCTTTTCATCTGTCCTTCATTTTGCAGAATGTTCTGGTTTTCTGTCATATTTTTATACTGTTGATTTATGCTTCTTATTATTCAGAAAATGCATGCCGTCGCAGTGCCCTGTTGCTCTGTGTTTAAGTAGCAATGCTTCAATGGCCATCAGGTAAGCTTGTTGGAGATTGTAAGATGCAAGTAAGCTTTAATAAGCATACTGTTAAAGAATTACCAGCATTGAAAGCCTTTTCGTTGTTGCCATACAGAGAATATTTACATAACTAGATAACGTATAAGCCTTAGGTATTGAAATGTATGACAGGATTACAGTACTTTCAGAAGCTCATTACATTAGTTGGTGTCTTGCAGTCATCTTTGCAGGCTTTACCCATAAACTAAACAGAATGCTAATCTATCATGTGTGGTCCATAACTTGTGCAGTAATCCTTTAAGCAATTTATCTTGAGCTTGTGTCTTGTTTGCTGTTCATTTTTTACTTTGATCATGTCTTCCCCATGAAACAAGTAGTTAGTTGTTGTAAGGCAGCAGGTCTTTTTTGGATAAGAAACATATTTATAACTGGGGGTATTCACAGAGATTGCTACTTTCAGCATGTTACTTGGTAATTGTATAAAGCAGAATATAAATTATAATTAGAACTGCAGTGTAAGAAGTGGTTTGACTTGAGTGCTGCTTGTTTTTTTTATATACTTGATTTTAACTGGCATTCCAGTAATATATTTAAAAAGTAATTTATTTTTTCATTCCTCACAACCTGTGTTTTCATCTAGATATTAAGTAAGTTGCCATGTAGCCAATGCATTGAAATATTTTTTTCTTCTACACTTCATTTTGTCTTGATTGGACTCTCGTTATGACTGTTTGGCACCATAGGCAGCATTATTTAATTAAAGTTCCAGTTGTTGTGGTTTTGAGCATAGCTCCATCGCTTTCTAGTTGGCCACACCCCTTCTTACTGGCCCCACCCATTCAGCTGTCTCCTGTAGCCCCCCTTTAATTTGAAGTGACCAGCCGCTACTGCTGGATAGATTATAAGTAATGTATAATGTTTGCAGCTGCAATTATGTCAATATGGTTTGTTTCCATTTATAGAAATGTATGATTGCCTATGTCATACATGATAATTTAATTAAGCAATAACCCATGCCTGGGTGTGGGTAATGCTGGATTTTGCCCGCGTGACCAAACAAAGACAACCATGGGTAAATCAGCATTACCCACACCCAGAAGTGGGTTATTGCTATTATACAATGACATTATTTAAGGGAAAAAAAAAACTTACTTTTCTTAAATAATGGCATTGTATAATGCCTCCTTGCTGCCCTTCCGCAGCTGCCCAGTATTCTGCTGCAGTTCTGATGTACTGCACATATGTATGTTACGCAGTACATCAGAACTGTGTGTGTGGAAGCAATGGAGAAAGTAAGATCTCTGTTGCTTTTAAAAACTTGTCTCACTATGTTAAGAGAGTTTAACATAGCGAGACAGCTTTAAAAAAAGCAACAGAGAAAGGAAGATTTCCATTGCTTTTTTTTTAAAGATATCTCACTATGTTAAACTCATTTAACATAGCGAGATAACAGCAACGGAGCTCTTCCATTCTCCATTGCTCTCCAAAAAAGACTTATACTAATGGAAAAAGTCTGGGCGACCGGACCTTTTTCCATTAGTATAAGTCTTTGATTTAGCGATGCGCTGACCAATCAGCGTGCACATTTTGGAATATTAATGGGGGGGGGTCGTTGTATAATAAAGATTTTTTTTGTTTAAAAAAAGGTTGTCATACATAAATGTACTTTCATATATAGAGGTCACATGTCATCATCATCATCATCATCCTCAGTCTCACACAGGAGTTTCCAGTGAGAGTTGGTGTGCATCAGGGTTCAGCTCTGAGCTGACTGTTTGTACTGGAGATGGACTACATTAGCAAACAGGTCAGAGGAGACAGATCAACAAAGCTGCTGTATGCAGATGATGTAGCATTACACACAGATGCTGTGCAAGATCTTCAGCAAAGGATAGGGGGATGGAATGTAAAACTGAAACATGGGATGAAACTGAGTACAGCTAAGACATCTGTAATAGCAGCAAATGGGGGAAATCAGAAGAAGCAGAGAACTGAGATAGAAGGGAAATAGTGGAACAGGTTAACAGCTTCAAGTATCTGGAAAGGATTATTGAGGAAAAGGGAAGTCTGAATGAGGAGGTCAAAGCTAGAATCAGATGAGCTGCAGCCAATTGGCACAGACTGTCAGGGGTAGTGTATGACAGAAGAATGAAAAAGAAGCTGAATAGTAAGGTGTACAAAACTCTGTTTTGACCAGTACTACTAAGTGGTAGGTACAGAAAACTGGGCAGTAAAGGCAAAGCAGTTGAGGAAGCCAGAGGTGATGGAGATGAAGTGCCTGAGACTGGTGGTAGGATGCATACTGTAGGACAACTGGAGAAATGAAGACATAAGAGCAGAAGCCAAAATAGCTCCAATTACAGAAAAAGTCAAAGAGAACATATTACAGTGGTTCAGGCATATGTGCAAAAAAGAAGACAATCTGGTGAAGATGGTTTTGGACAGACAGGAAGGGGGCAAGAGGAAATAAGAGCATCCAGCAAAGAGTTGGATGGATTGTATGAGAGAAGACCTGTAACAGTCAAGCACGGCTATCAAAGGAAGGAGAGTGGCACTGAATAGAGAGAGATAGCAACAGTTGACATGGCACTCCAATCCCACATAGAAAATAGGGAAAAGGGGGTTAATAATAATGATGAGAGGTCACAAAAACCAGCACATAACTGTCTGCTATATGCAGCACATAACTGTTATTATAAGTGGTGTTGTCTTCTGACTGTATTGCAGTTTTTATCAACCCCTTTAATTATTAACCATACTGCAGTGCTGTTTATCATGGTTTGTATGCATTTCTCTCCCCTAACTTGCTTCTCACTGTCCTTTCCAGTAAATACGTTTGGGTTATATTCTCTCTTTCCACTGTCTTTTCTTTTATACATAGTAGCATCCAGACTTGCGCCTGTGGCTATGCTATGAACCACTAGACCCCTACATGCTACAGCACCTCAAGAACCTCCATAACAGTCAGACAGAGCTACCTTCCCAGAACCAGCAGCAGCAAAATCTGCTATGCCCTCTAGCCCTACACCCGGTGGGGCTTCACCAATCAGGGGAATTGTTGCTCCTACCAGTGCATCCACCAGTAGAGGTGACCAGTACATCACACAGTGGCAGCTGACTGAGGTGGTGAAGGAAATATTCGACCAACACTTGAATGCCCAAATTGGCCACTTAGAGCAGCGCCTCCTGCACCACATAAAGCCACATCCATACCCACCACTGGCCACTCCACCACAGCCAGGGACCCAATGATTAGGGTGGTATGTAACCTCCCTCTGGGTCACACATGGGAAGGTGGTACAGTGGACATTCCTACACTATTCCCCATCCCGGTGTTCTTCTCTTTGTGTCTATGGCCTCCCTTGTTTGTTGTCAAATCCTCCTCCTCATCATCTCTTCTCTGTCAGATGACTCCTAATACATTGTGCTCCACCTCCCTGTGTGTGACAGCACCTCCCTCTCAGTCATCTGTATTCTGTGTGTACCCCTAACTACTTTAACCCTCTCACCATTCCTTCACATTCCTTACTTCTTTCCCCAGTTAAACTTCCTATTGTACAGGAAATGAGCATCTTTCCCACAGAAAAAAATTACACCACTTTTTCCTTCCCCACATACATATCAACTGTCCATATTTTTGATAGCTGTCTTTTTTTGTTGTTCTCAAAGACTTTGTCCATATCTGCAACAGCTGGAAATTATTGTGACAATTTATAATTCACTAAAACCAATATAAAAAATGACCTTACTTTGGGGCCTTTCCCATTTACTTGTTGGCTTCTGCATAGTTGTGTTGGAAATAGTGGTGTTTCACCCTATTCATTCTTTCACAGCTTCCCTTATGATTTTTTCTTGTCTTGCTTTCCCATTTTCCATTCTGCTTTATACTCTTATTTCCATCATTTCATTTAGTCAAAAAAATGCAGTGAGCCCTTTCAATCTGATAACTTCCTTTCGGTTTAGCTACTTCTGTGCATGAATGAACATGTACTGTGCAGCTGACATTTTGTTGTCAATTTCCTCAGCCACCACAGGGAAATACATTCTCTCTCTCCACAGGCCCTGCTCAGGCCATGAGTGATGTAGATATAAAAAAGTGATCAGTAGATAAAAAAAAAAATAAAAAAATAATACTAATATTAAACAACTCTGCTGGTGATTCCAGTCCTCCTGCATCTTAAAAATCTGAAACTGTCCCCTTAACCCTTGAACAAAATCTCAGGTGAAATATTTCAAATCTTATTTAAAACAACACTCAGTGAACACAAGGTTGCATTCCTGCTCTGTTCCTGATTTGACACATATTTGTTACTATCCACAAAGTGTATTCAAAGCTATGCTATCCCTCACTTTATCTAAAGACATTCTACTTAACAGATTATATCTACAGTCTGTCTCTATTATCCTTCCTTTCTAAACCACTTACTTTCCTCTCTCCTTTCATTACCACTTCTTATTCTTCTTGCATCTCACCTTATTTTTATTGCATCCCCCCTTTCTCCTACAACATCTCCTAGCTCCCTACCTATTCATAACGTCTCCTCTGGATGAGAAAAGTATCTTTGACCTGTGTATAAAACTAAAGGGACTAAAAACATTTTCACTGCTTGTATCTTGCTATGCATAGTATCTTACTATGCATATCCATAAACAAAAGTTTCCAAGTTTTTGTATTATCTTTTGTATAGCGTCTTCCCACATACCCTTAGCTGCCATGGCAGAATGCTTTTTAACTCAAACTCCTAAGTACTTAATTTTATCATGTCCCAATAAATATGGGTATTGCTGAACCAATTCATGTGTGGGTGTATAGTTTACAGCTACAGCCTTTGTCTCATCTTCATTCATTTTATATCCCGAAAGGACTTGAAACTGTCCCAGAATGTTCCTCAACACAACAAGATGTCCTTTTCTGGTTTTATCAGGTACAAAACAATATAATCTGCAAATGAAACAGCTGAATTTTCTCGATCATACCAATTATATCTTTGAATTTCTGAATCTCTTATTTTCTTTGCAAATGGTTCTAAATATAATAGAAATAGCAAAGGGGAGAGAGGACACCCCTGCCTCATTCCTCTGTTCAAACACAACATATCAGAGTGGACCCCCCTTTCATTTTTACCTCCAATATAGCCCTGTAATTAACCTTATTATTGTGTCAGGGAATGCAAATGATTCCATTTCCCTACTTATAATATCCCAAGTTATGCTGGCAAATGCTTTCTCTGCATCATGACCTACTATCAACAGTGGTATTTTCTTACATTCTACTTCCATCTGGATCATCTTTGGACTACTAATGTTGTCAAATGTTTGCCTTCCCTCCACAAAACCACACTGATCTCTTTCTATCAGCTTTGGCAACACCTTTTAGCCATTATAGACAAACACTTTATAATAATGGCCTAGAATTGAAATAGGCCTATATGAAGCTGGACTCCATGGGTCTTTACCATCTTTAGGTATTACAGCTCTCTTCCAGGATGCTGGTGATTCCTCTGCTTTTAAAATGCTTTTAAAATGCTGTTACACAAAGCCATTAAGATCTTTATCACTTTCTTCCCTCTTAGCTTCCAAACATAGACAGGAATAAAATATATTCCTGGAGAATTTCCTGTAGATTGATTATACATCACCATTTTTATTTCAACTCTTCCTATCCTTCTTTTCCCTTCAGCTGCTCCTGCTAGGGGTCACCACATTGGATCATCTGTTTTCATGTCTTCCTGTCCTTAGCATCTTGCTCTGTCACACCAACAACCTCTATGTCATCTCTCAGCATATCCATAAACCTTATCTTAGGCATTCCTCTATTCCTGTTACCTGGCAGCTCCATTCATAGCATCCATATCCCAATATACCCAGTCTCCCTCCTCAGGTCATGTCCAAACCAACACAATCTCACCTCTCTGGCTTTGTCTCCAAACTGCCCAAATCTGAGCTGACTCTCCAATATACTCACAACTCCTCCCATCTTAATTGTTAACAATTGAGCCTCATTTTCCTCTAACTAATGTTGGCATATTTAATTCTTCTATAAATAGTTCCATTTGTTTTTTTTGTGTGTGTGTTTTTAATCTTAATTTCCACATATCTCTGCTTTATACAGATTAACATAAAATCTCTGAATATTTCTAATACCTCTACCAGATCTGTGGTTACTTTCCTTATTATAGGCTCCCTAATCTTGGCAACAACCCTCTCTGCATTCTGTCACCTGAATTTTTGTGCTAATGTTTTTGTGATCTGGAATTAATATTAAAAAAATAGTTGCTCAACTGCAGCCTTACTAACTTCATGCATATTATCCAAGTAGCCCCTTATTTTCTCTTTAGCTCTCTGCAGTTGCTCCTCTTCTTGTTCTGTGGAATTCCCCTTATTCTGCAAAAATGTAACCTTTGTCAGTCTCTCTAAAAAAATTATTCTTACTTCTTTACCTGTCTCTTTTTATCTTTTATTTCTACCCTATTTTTACAATAATATTCCTTGTTGAAAGCTGATTTTTCCACCAGACTTTTCTTAAGCTCCACTGTAGTACTTTTAGATGGAATATAAATACATGCCAGCATAATCCTCCTCCTTTGCCAATAGTCCCTTACTACCACAAATTTACCATTATCTTTTTTCCCCTTCTATCACTATTGGAGCTCCTTCTAGCAATTAATATAATTACCCCCTTTTCCACTGTCCCAGATATTCCATGGAATAACCATCCTGAAATCCTTTCTTTATCAAATTCACAAGTGCAGTTCTTTACAAATGTGTATCCTGTATCATAGATATTTGCACTCTACAAATCTTAATAAAATTTACTACTCTTTTCTTTTTTGTATATACCAGAGATCATTCACATTTCAAGATAATGTGGAAAGTGGTGGCATTAAGATAAGTTATTGTTCCCACCTGTTTGATATAATAGTTTGTTTAAATGTCTATTTTCAGCTTTTGTGTTACATGCATGCATTAACATTTGGCAGGATGATCTTTTATACAGTTGCTTCTTGTCATGTCTATTTGAGCCTATGTCACATTTTCCAAGACTTTTTGTTTTAGTGACAATTATCAAACAAAACAAAAACACCCCAGAATGCCCTATAACCTATTAACTTAATTCAAGCACACAAAACTGTGCACATCTTCAAATAATGAAGTTTAACCCTCCTAATAGGAATAAATGCCCCAAATTGACAGCTACAATCATAGACTTTAACTGGCCTATAATTAAGGATATACATGCTAAGATGCATGGTACAGCCTGTGCTTCTACTTACACTAAAAGCTGTTTGTTTTATATTTATTCCTCTCACAGATGTAGGAAAGCAATTTGAATATTTTTAGAAAACAGTAACTTTTAGCCTTAAAAATATTGCCCTCTTATCACCTTGTTCCTTTAAAAACATAAGAACCAGATACATAGTTGCCTTCAGCTACACGCTACTTATTTTACACTGTGAACATTTATTTGCTAAAGGAAAACTTTTCATTACATTCAGTCTTTTTTCATTTACTCATTTCCACTTAAAACTTGTTAGATCATGCCAAGTGCCTTAATCCAGTCATTCCCCTAGGCAAAAGTAAGAAAAAGCATATAAACTGTACTTATATCATCATATGTATACTTTTATACCCCATTGCCCACCTCAAAAACCCAAGATTACACCCTATTATCTAAAACATGCTTTTGTCCAGGCTTTCTTCTCTTTTTATACTGCACATTTCTTCAAGCTAAAAACAGAAAGAAAGGAAATAAAAGGGTCACCTGTTTACTATTGTATCCATATATCACAAAAATAACTGAAAAATCATTTACTATATATTCAGTTTATGACATGAAATGTTTCATAAAAATAATGTTAAAACAAAAAATGTTTTACTTACAGATACCTCTTTCCCTCATCTTCCATTCCCTTTAATGTTCTTCTTAACATTAATGACATGAAGTAGGACAAATGCTTTGGAGTCCCCCTACAAGTATATTGCAGACTAAAAAAGTCCAATATTTCCATTTCTTCTTCTTCAAGCATATTTCACAAATGTGATTGATGCTTTGTAATCCCCCATTTAGTCATTAATTTCAGAGTTGCTGGTTTTCTTCCTGTTGATCTTCATCTCCAAGGCCCAGTCTCTGGTTCATTTCCAACTTACTCCCAGTACGTCTAGCTAATTCCTGTGCTTTTCTCTGTCTCTCAAGCATTTTCCTCTGGAATACTGGAAATGTTTCACTGGCAAAGTTTCTCTAGGAGCTTTATTATCTGCAGAATAAGAGGAGGAGTCTTCTATTTTAAAGCTCACTTTTTGTTGGATAAACATTTTGTATTTCTTCCTTAGTCTGTTCTGCATCAAAAAATTACTTTGATCCTCAAGGAAGAAATATTCTAGAGGTAGCTGGATATACCAGCTTGAATCTCACGCCCGTCTCTCAACATTCTCTGATTGATGAATAAATTTGCTCCTCTTCTGCCTGACGTACATTGAATAATCATTTTCTACAAACACTCTACTGTCTACACCTTTTAGTACTTTCCCCTTCTGCCATAGTTTTGTCAGAACCAACTTTCTTCTCATAGGATTGCATCTTTACTAGTATAGGCCTTAGCTGCTTTCACATGAATAGGTTTGGAGCATACACATGATATGCCCTTTCAGTTAACTCCTAGTATGGAATACCAGTCCAGTTCCTTATTTGTGCTTTCATACAATTAATACAATCTGTTAATTCCAGTTTCTCTATTACAGCAGAGAATCTTGGGTTTTTCTATGTGCTCTGTTTTCTAATTCTACCATATTTTACATCTCTTCTTGAGCAGCCACATATTCACCTAGCCTTTTTTTTTTATTTTGACCTCTGACTGTTGCAGTTTTATGAGTATAGCTTAATATCTGTTTAAAGCTTCTTCCTTTTTTGTCAGTCTTTTGTTATTTGGGCTGATATACAGCTTCAGTGTTTCATTTATTTTAATCAGCTCTGAGCACATTCACTAGATTATTGGAAGTCATGTTTTATATCAAAGCTGGAGCTAGAACTACTTTTTGCTGAACAGCTGCATGATTCTTCACAGTGTCTTCCCCTCCTCTTTCGTGATTGCTTTTCTTTCAGGTTCTCTAAATGTCTTGTTTGCTGGCATCCAGGCAATGAACTTAATAGCCAGTAACTAAAATTTACCCAAAAAGACACATTTACTGGCTCTCTTTTCTGATTTTCTGCTTTCACAATGGGAGGGCTGAAATTAAGCTGTTACTTAGTGTGAAAGCCACCTTGAATATCCTATATTCATTAAGTCAAAGTCACTAATAACATGTGTTTTTATGTTGACTGTTGTTGACCTAGTTTTGGGTAAGCAAGCTATTTGCTGAATTTGAGTACAGTGCGACTGAAATGGAAATGTTGTTTTGAAGTTTTAGTTTCACTCAGGAACTTTATTAATTTTAGTGTTCTGTTTCCTTTTAGCTTCATAAGTAATACATGTTAATATAACCTAAATAAAGAACTGACAAGTGACTACTCACTCCTCTTGTTAATATACTAATGACTTGTATGCTTTGAAGTTCAAGCAATCCTGCATTTACAGCAACCCTACAAGAAGAAAAAATGCAGGTCTGATGATGTTTCTGTAGCACGGGAAATGAAAGCACTTACATTTGTTTATTAAAATACCATTTTGTGGCTTTGGAGCAGTGTTTTTTTCTTCTTGCAGTGTTACTTTTCGCTGTTGGGCTTGGTTACTTATAGAAACCCAAGTACTACAGTAGACATGTCTGTAAATGTAAGCAATCAAGCTTAAATAACCCAGAAATTGTAAGTGGTAACAGAATCCTATTAAAATTATGGTACTGATACAGTCTGAATGCATGATGAAGTACAAAGTGACTGTCAAATAATTATTCATCATATAATGACATAGCTCAGTAATTGCTCATACATGCTAAAAATCATCAAAATACATCTTTACATTTTTTTTCCTTAGGGAAACACAAACCTGGATCTTCTAGAAATATTTTGTGGGGTTTTGTTGTTTGTTTGCTTTATGTATTGTCTGATTTTCTCATTGTATAGTGTCTCTTGTTTGGGTAATGTTGGAAAACTGCAATAAGTAGATAGGAATGTTATTATGAAAAGGCATTCACATGTGTTTGGAAAAAAGTGGTAGTTCAATGGTCAGTGCTCAGTTTGTTTTTATTTAGCATTGTCAATTTTCATTTGGCCAACTGCAAAATGACCAAAACAATCTATTTTTCCCCTTAGGAGATAAACCTTATTCCAGTTGTCAATTTTGCCAAATATATCCTTTTAACTAAATAATCATCTGGAAAGTGACAAGATCATGAAATATGGACAGTATCCATGGGGATGTGCATTCTGCTGTAGGAAAAATGAGCACTTGACAAGAAGCACTCAGACTGCCTTTATGCATTCATTTGATTTGTTGAATCATCCCCAGTTTATTGGGTAGACCATTGATACTAGGAGACTAGATTCATTAATGTAGGTATACAGGAGTCTTGAAAGGGGTAGGATGAGGCAGGGTAGGGTAGGCATGGTAGGTGTTAACATGAATGTGAAGATAAAAGAAATTGCTTTGTGACAGAAGAAATACCTATGTCTTATTTTGAGAAAAGACAGCACAGAAGTTAAATTGAAGATATTAGTCCAGCTGCATAACATTCTCAACTAGTGGGCAATCTTGCAGATTTTTGACAAGTAATAATCTGGAGTGGGGAACAACAAATAGAAAGGGGTGATACAGAGAACATTTGACCTTTTCACAGACTCTGTACCCATCAAAACATTACAGTGGTAGCATAGTTTGACAGCTGGTGCTCATTTTGGCATTGAACAATGGCTTCTAGTCAGTAGAAAACATGATTAATTTGGCAGGAGCTGTATAACTTGTCTACTTTTCTTGGTGATTCCATTGGTGATTCCATTTGTAATGGGAAGATGGTACCACACAATCCCACTATCTCTGTCTTCAAACAAATAGTGGGTGCAGCAGGAATTATGTTGCTCTCTTGCTCTCTCAACCTGTTTATCTATACATCTACCAATTTGTCTAAATAAAAATAATGCTAAAGTGTGAATGAAAAAAAA
The DNA here is from genome assembly GCF_019279795.1 of Protopterus annectens. Classification (NCBI taxonomy): domain Eukaryota; kingdom Metazoa; phylum Chordata; order Ceratodontiformes; family Protopteridae; genus Protopterus; species Protopterus annectens. The sequence continues at coordinate 1,653,970,907 of NC_056731.1, read as the reverse complement.
CAGATGGTCACAAAGCAACAGACAGCTGTGCATGCTTGCATAACTATGTCACCTCAATTCTTTGCCTGTATTTATAACAAATCCAGTACTCTACATAATCACACAATGTTACCTTTCATATACAGATCAATTTCTCACCATATGACAGTGACTAAAACATGCAGAACACATTTTGTGTGAATTATATTGCTCCACACTTTACCTATAATTTCATCCATTGTTCTAGTCCTTTACATCTGGTTCAAATTATCCTCCAACTGATGTTCATGAAATGCTAATTACAGAAGCTTCTACATTCTTGAAGTATTACTTTGATTTTGGTAGATCTAATGCACTCATTTTATCCTAGAATCTTGAAAATAAATGTGGATTACATAGACCAGAAGATGCAGATACAACTGACCTTAAATAGTTCAGCCCTTATTTTGGTTAAGTAAAACAGCTAACAATCCCAAGTTTATTTATTTTTAATTGCTAATTTAATCAAGTAACCTGTTTGAGGCTGACTATGGATGTTAAAAGATATTGCAAAGCCAGTGATTTTTTTTTTTTAAGTGAAAGCAGAGCCATGTAATTGTGGGGTGAAAACAGCAAGCTCAGCAAGTGGAGGGGATTAGAAAAGGGGGAAAGGAAGTACATAAGGCAGGAGATATAGGCAGGGGAGGGGAGATATGAAGTGGTAGCCGAGTAGTTAAACATGGCAGGTGGGAAAAACTAGCCCTCTCAGAGGGAGAAGGGCAAGAGAATGGAAGAAGAAAGAGTAAAAAGGACTGCCATTGATCATTCAATGAAATTTGGCATGATGATTAAAAGCAGCATCTCCTATAAGCACCATAAATAGAAAGATAAATGAGTGAACAATTGAACGTGTAGTTTTATACCTTGGTGAGAGGATGGTTAATGGTTGCCAAGATGTTCTTAGTTGGTGTTTATATAGTGAGGTCAGTGTGCCAGCAGAGAGTGTTTAGGGTGTAGTGGTGTGTGCTTGGGGAATGTTTACTGCCATTATTTGGTGTTGCATGTGTATCTAGCCCAGCAGGTAAATGCTGACTGAAATAAAGGTAGGGGCTAGTTGTGTTGCTACAACTGGTGAGCAAGTCATCAAGGGACTGAAAAATGGGATATAAAGCTGATGACAAAATGCTGCAGTATTTTATAAACTGGTGGAAGAGGAAGGCAGCATTATGGTTTCATGAATCAAGTAGTGCAGTGTGTGCAGAGTATTGAGGAAATAAGACTTCTGTGGTTGTGTGAAGTGTCTGCAGTTCACTTCAACTTTAGTTCTGAAACACGTGACACTAACACATTTACAGGAAATGAACATCAGATTGGAGATAAGCATTTGTGGTGAAAAGTGCAAATTAGATAAGTGTCTGTGATGTGCTGATGGCTGGTGGATATCTCAACAAAATTAACGAATGTAATTTCCTCTGTAAGCCATGCTCTGTAGTGATGTGATTGCACACATGGGGTTGTACAAGCACCCATAAAGTTTGTACTAGTAATGGTTGCCGAGTTTGAGACCCCACAAGACAGTTTATTCATACTAGAAAACTACTATGGTGGGGATAAGATCCCACATGCAGGGTTCTATAAGTAGACTGATGCTGCAAAATAATGATACGCATTACTATATGAGAAGTGGTTATTTGATAGTGACATACATGGCATTTATTTAGCAGTTGCATGCACAAGTACTGGGGATTGTGAAAGCCTACCAATAATGTAAAATTGATCAAAAATACCAGATGCACCAGATCATGTTTTCAAGTATTGTTCATGTTTGCTGCTTTTAAAAGTGTGACATTTCAAGTCCAGGTCTTACTTTTGTATATTTAAAAGGGGTTAGTGAAAGGGCTTGTGGTATCTCAGGAAAGGTTTCTGCCTCATTTCTTTTGGGTTTTGATTCAACTTTGATGTAGGGTCAGTGTGTATCAAAAACTTGCATGTTCATACATATCTGAGTTTGCTTATGAATGCTTTAGTTTATTACTCAAGTAATAATGATGGATATTACATCAACTATCTTTAATGAAACCAAAGGCTAGACCTTAATAGTTCAGTGGGGTTTTGTCTACAAACTAAGTAAATTATGGCTCTGCTTCCCTAATAGTTTATTAATCATCTGTAACTGATTATGCATTCTCTGTCTGCACTTACTTTAAAGTTTAGTAATTCTCAATACAAGTGATACCAACCACACCTACTTGTGTTAATGTTTTCTACAAGATTTCAAGATGATTATTTTTCATTGAAAGTGGGAGAGGTGACTGCCCAATTAACATATACACATAAAGGGTAGTAGGCTGTCAATTGGGGGGGGGGGAGTTAAGGTTTACAGAGAGGTTGCTAATAATGTATTTTTGTTTTCCTGATAGCCCAGTAGGTATCACAGAAGCATGGCTGAACAGCTTGAGTGTCAACTACAGGAACTACTCGGTTAAAAAGGAGAGAATGGCTTCAGAAGATTTTGCCCACCAAACGCGGTGGCAGTAGCAACACTTTCACAGCTCATAAGAAATTATTATATTAATAACTTTAGGGATACTTTTTAAGCCTAGCTGTGCTTCCCATTGGTGAGAATCAAACCCTATTCTTGTGTCTGCAAGATGAACTTTTTAAGCATTATGCTCCCCACAACTTAGCATCAGACAGCTTGCCTTATAACATGAAGAAGTTGAAAGACTAGCAATAATAATATTGTTTTAATTACATATGCTATACTTTGCAGTCAAGCAAGGAAAAAAATTGATTGTCAACAGGGCCAGCCATCTCTTTTAAGATAATTAATTGCTAAGCAGGTAATAAAGAATTATTTCCTTAACTGGTCCCTGAAGCACTTCTGTTGGGTGTGTACCTCAACTATGCAGCTGTCTGTAAAACTTATGCACTTCAGACTTTGGTTGCTAAGTAAAATGAATAAACCTTAAAACTTAGTTGCAGGTATGGTGAAAAGCTCACCCATTGACCCACACCTGCTATGCAGGTAATTATGTATAGGGAGAGGCAGCTACTTGTATAATCAATATGGCAGATGTTACAGAGAGAAAGAGACCCACTGAGTGCACTCTGGAGAATTATGGAGAATCTACAAGGAGGGTGTACCTTGATAAATTGTGAGGACTGTAACCACAAGGGTGAGGAGAATGAAGAGTTTCAGCTCTTTGACCTAAATAAATGGCCACAAGGCAATCTATCTGAATTGTTGGTTTGCACTGGTGCCAGTTTGGTAAAAATACATTTTTGTCTGCACCTGTATTAGTGTCAAGAGACTTTCCGTTTGTTTGTTTGTTTGTATGTATTTATTTATGTATGTTTGGTTGGTTAATTTTCCAGTTCTGCCTGGCTGAATCAGCAATAAGAAACTTTATATTAAGCACTTAACCATTGTGTCTAAAGACTGTCCAGCAAAAATCATTACTTTACTTGCATACTGTGTCTCACCCAGAGACTGCACCAAACTGAAAATATCACTGCTGCATTGGGGGCTTTTACTTAACAATTGTTACTTTACCTAGATCACCCTTAACAGGAGATACTGGTCAGGAAATGCTCGAGTGCTTGCCACTTGTAAGGACTCATTTATTTCCTATACGAGACCAACTGCTGATACAGCTGCAGCAGGGAGAAAAAAAAAAGTTTAACAGTTTCTGTTGCTGCAAAAATAAGATTAGACTGTTTTGTTTCCTGTTCCTATTGCTGCAAATAAACAAATACATAAATAAATAAACAGAAACATGTTTTGCTATTGTGAGGTGTTGCCTACTTGTGTTCTTATCAAGAGAGAAAGTACTGGTACTAATTAGACTTAGCAGGAGAACCAGGAGTAGTGAGTGATGTTGGCTAACCAATAAGGCTATTCTTTGCCTTCTGTGAAATGCTTTATTTTTGTATAGCTGTTCACAGTCGTGACCTTTAAAGAGTGTTAAGTACTACTTGCCACTATTTAATTTAGTACTGTCTTATTTCCCTGCAATAAATTTTAACTTTCAAGCCTGAACAGGTGTTGTCTGCATTCAGTTTCTTAGAACAGTTGGAGAATGCAGGCAGCTGAGGCTGCACTGTTCCAAAATATAATTTCACCTGTCACTCCTTGTGTGTTAATTTCCCTGAGAAATTTATTCTATAGACAACGACTACAATGGAGCAGCTTTTCCAGACCATTGCTACTGCAAATGAAGGGATAGTTGGAGTAATAAAGTCAGTAGCCCAGCCAAGGGTGATACCCCCTTTACAACCTCATTTCAAGTAAAGACTTGTAGGCCTGCTTGGTCAGTTTTGAAACTGCTAGTGAGTAGGGTTGAGACCATTAATCATGAGCTTCTAAGACCGCTGTTCATCTTACAGGAGAGGTGCTTAGGATGTATATTTAGATTTTTACAACTGATTGTTCATATTCTGACAAGGTTAAGAGAAGTTAGTTGGCTGTGACATGGACAAACAGCTGAAACACAAGACCATAAGTGCCATGAGTGTTTCTTTTCAAAATATTAGGCAAAACCATGCAAAATAGAGCTTGCCAAGTTAGTCTGTACTGTGTAATACCTTAAATCTCCTGTAGTGGAGGCCCATGGTATATATGCAAATGACCCCTTAAGGTTATCACTGTTTCAGCTACATGGCTTCTGAATGCCCCTGACTTTTTTATTTGTTTGTTTACTTTTTATATCTTTATGGGTACATTTAGGTAAGTAAAGCCAAGGGCTCAATTTTGTGAGCTAAAGCATATAGAAAATATTGGTAAGACAGACATAACAGCAAAAAATACTATTATATCACATATAGTTATAGACCAGTTTTAGAGAATCCTACCCATTACTATCAAATTTTTGTGTCAGGCCAACTCCCAGAACTTGGGATGAATTTGTTGTTACCCTAGTAGAGAATTATGTTATGAAAGTTTGTCTACAGAAACCTAGAGTAATTTTTTTGTAAATTCTAGCCCCTAGATAAAGGGCATGTTTCCCCCCAAACTTTGCTGTAAATGTGGGAAACAAAGCCATATAGCCAAATACTACAGGAAACATGGTCTGGAGATGCCCATTCAGGGAGTGTGATCATGTTACTACAAAGCTGGTAGAGAAAGCCTGTTGTTGTTATTGTACTACAACCAAACTAAAAAATTGTATGCTTAAGGTCTATGGCCAAGAGCTGCAAATTTCTTACACTCTGATAAGCATGATCACTCTGGTTAGAACTCAGTATCTTTATAAAAGGAAGGCCCATAACCCTCAAACCATAGAAGTCATTTGCAATCTTGGTGAGTGAACATGTTACCCAATCATCAAGTGAAGCTACAGACTCAATTTAGGACAGTATTACATCTGGTTGCTGTAGTGCTATACCTCAACCGTGATTATAGGGAAAGACTTTCCTCATTTTAAATAATGAAAAAATGCTGTGGGAGAAACTACTAGGAGGTTGTGAAGGCTTTCTCTACTGAAAGAAAGGAAACTACCAGCCCTACAGAAAAAGTGCTGGAGGGAAGTAAAGAACAGTCCACAGTAACAGCGGCTAACCCAGGTAACACTACGATATGGTTAATGCCCACCCCCCACACAAGATGGGAAGAATGACAACAAAGAAAGAGGAAGGTCAACTAGGAAGATGGTAGTGACCCCACAGAAACCAGGAATAAGGTAAAAAGGGGTAAGAAGGATAAAGGAAAGGGGAGGGACCTCCAACATTAAAGAAAGAGGAGCAAGGGAGGCTAACCCAGAAGAAAAGGTAAATGAATCCAAACAGTCCCAATGCATATCGTAATGAGACAGAAAGAAAGACCCTTTATCTCCCAGGATATCTGGGACCTGGTCTGCTGGAATTTTCAATTTAGTAAGGGAAGTGGGAAGACAAGACCCTAAGATGAGCATATGAGAATATCGGCAGGTTATTCGGACCAGACTCCCCTGCAGGGCCCACTCCTCCTTACCTAAACTTTCAGAAGGAGACTGATCTACTCTTTTGAGCAGCAAAAGATATGGAGAAGTCACTCATCAGTTGTTGGTCCTCTGCTCCTTAAGGGCCATGGTAGTGAAGATGGCTCACAGCCATATTTTAAGCAGTCATCTGATGATGGACAAGACCAAAGATCAGATATTTGCCTGCTTTTATTTTCCAGGAGTTATGAAAATGGTAAAACATTTCTGAGCTGTTTGTTTAGAGTGTCAGAAAACTGCCCACAACTCCAGATTTAAGAACCTGTTGGTACCAATGTCCATGATAAAGGTCGCATTTGAAAGGATAGCTAAGGGCTTTATGGCTCCACTATTCAGTTCCTCCAATGGCCAACTATACATTTTGGTTATACTGAAGTGTGCAACCAGTTTCCCTAATAACATTTGCATTTGAAAGGCCAGTTCCAGGGCCATAGCCAGGCAGTTGGTTCTCCTTTTCTCAAGAGTAAGGATATCCAAGGAAATACTAACAGACCAATGTATTCCTTACATGTTAAAAAATACGAAGTATCTGCACCAGGCCTTTCCAGTAAAACAGCTTGAGAACTCAATGCACTCTTCTCAAATGGACAGATTAGCAGAGAGGTTTAACATAACCTTAAAATCAGTGTTGAAGATTGTAATACAAACCGACAGGAAAAACTAAGGCCAGTTATCGCCCTATCTCTTGTTTTATGTAAAGGAGAATTCTCAGGTCTCCACTGGCTTTATTCTTTTTGAGTTAATATATGTGCAATGGCCCTGTGAACTATTAGACATAGTCAAGGAAGCCCATTTTAGAACTGTAATGGAGCACTGAGAGTGGAGATTGGAGCAGATTTCAATGGGCATGTTGGTGAAGGGAACAGAGGGGATGAGGAAGTGGTGGGTAGGTATGGTGTTAAGCAAAGGAATGCAGAAGGTCAGATGGTAGTAGATTTTGTGAAAAGGATGGACATGGCTGTGATGAATACGTATTTTAACAAGAGGGAGGAGCATAGGGTGACATACAAGAGTGGAGGGAGATGCACACAGGTGGATTATATTTTATGTAGAAGGGCCAGTCTGAAGGAGATTGGAGACTGTAAAGTGGTGGCAGGGGAAAGTGTAGTTAGGCAGCATAGGATGGTGGTTTGTAGGATGACATTGGTGATCAAGAGGAGGAGGAGTGTGAGGGCAGCACCAATGATCAAATGGTGGAAACTGAAAAAGGGTACTTGTGAGGTGGATTTCAGGGAAGAGTTAAGACAGGCATTGGGTGGTAGTGAAGAGTTACCGAATAGCTGGGTAACTACAGCAGAGCTAGTAAAGGAGATGGCTAGAAAGGTGCTTGGTGTAACATCTGGAAAGAGGAAGGAGGACAAGGAGACCTGGTGGTGGAATGAGGAAGTGCAGGAGAGTATACAGAAAAAGAGGTTGGCGAAGAAGAAGTGGGATTGTCAGAGAGATGAGGAAAGTAAACAGGAGTATAAGGAGATGAGGTGCATGGCAAAGAGAGAGGTGGCAAAGGCTAATGATAAGGCGTATGAGACTTGTATGAAAGGTTGGACACTAAGGAGGGAGAAAAGGACCTGTACCAATTGGCTAGACAGAGGGACCGAGCTAGTAAAGATGTGCAGCAGGTAAGGGTGATAAAGGATAATGAGGGAAATGTACTCACAAGCGAGGAGAGTGTGTTGAACAGATGGAGAGTACTTTGAGGGGCTGATGAATGAAGAGAATGAGAGGGAGAGAAGGTTGGATGATGTGTGGATAGTGAATCATAAAGTGCAGTGGATTAGCAAGGAAGAAGTAAGGATAGCTATGAAGAGGATGAAGAATGGAAAGGCTATTGGTCCAGATGACATACTTCTGGGAGCATGGAGGTGTTTAGGTGAAATTGCAGTGGAGTTTTTAACTAGATTGTTTAATGAAATCTTGGAAAGTGAGAGGATGCCTGAGGAATGGAGAAACAGTGTTTTGGTATTGATTTTTAAGAATAAGGGTGATGTGCAGAGCTGTAGTAACTACAGAGGGATTAAATTGATAAGTCACAGCATGACATTATGGGAAATAGCAGTGGAAGCTAGGTTAAGAAGGGAGGTGATGATTAGTGAGCAGAAGTATGGTTTCATGCCAGGAAAGAGCACTACAGATGTGATGTTTGCTCTGGGTGTGTTGATGGAGAAGTACAGAGAAGGTCAGAAGGAGTTGCATTGTGTCTTTGTGGACTTAGAGAAAGCATATGACAGGGTGCCTATTATGGTATTGTATGAGGAAGTCGGAAGTGTCAGAGAAGTATGTAAGAGTGGTACAGGATATGTATGGGGGTAGTGTGACAGTGGTGAGGTCTGCGGTGGGAGTGACGGATGCATTTGAGGTGGGATTACATCAAGGATCAGCTCTGAGCCCTTACTTATTTGCAATGGTAATGGACAGGTTGACAGACGAGATCAGACAGGAGTCCCCGTGGACTATGATGTTTGCAGATGACATTGTGATCTGTAGTGAGAGTAGGGAACAGGTAGAGGAGACCCTGGAGAGGTGGAGATATGCTCTAGAGAGAAGAGGAATGAAGGTCAGCAGGACTAAGACAGAATATAGGTGTGTGAATGAGAGAGAGCATAGAGGAATTGTGAGGATGCAGGGAGTAGAGGTGGCGAAGGTGGATGAGTTTAAATACTTGGGATCAACAGTTCAGAGTAATGGTGAGTGTGGAAGAGAGGTGAAGAAGAGAGTACAGGCAGGATGGAGTGGGTGGAAAAGAATGTCAGGAGTGATTTGTGACAGACAAGTACCAGTAAGAGTGAAAGGGAAAGTCTACAAGAGGGTAGTGAGACCATCTATGTTATAAGGGTTGGAGACAGTGGCATTGACAAAAATCCAGGAGTCAGAGCTGGACGTGGCAGAGTTAAAGATGTTAAGATTTGCACTGGGTGGGATGAGGGTGGACAGGATTAGGAATAAGTATATTAGAGGGTCAGCCCAGGTTGGAAGGTTTGGAGACAAAGCCTGAGAGGCAAGATTACATTGGTTTGGACATGTGCTGAGGAGGGATGCAGAGTATATTGGGAAAAAAATGCTAAGGCTGAAGCTGACGGGTAACAGGAAAAGAGGAAGGCCTATGATAAAGTTTATGGATATGGTGAGAGAGGACATGCAGATGACTGGTGTGACAGAGCAAGATGCAGAGGACAGCAAGAAATGGAAACAGATGATCTGCTGTGGCAACCCCTAATGGGAGAAGCCAAAGGAAGAAGAATGGAGCACTGTGACAGTACTCAGGAAAGAAAAAAAGGCATTATTGAGGGAATATATGGAAAAGTCTCAAAAAAGGAGTATATAGCCAGAATACCAGCTGTAGAGAATGTCAGATGGGGGGCTCTGTTCTGGTCCTGGTCCAAACTAATGAAAACAAATTCTTATTTATTATATTAGGTTTATATGAAGTCCTTGAGAGGCTTAATGAAGTGAACTATATGGTAAAACAAGTGGGGAAAAGGCACTTCCAAACAGATCACAATATTAATGTACTAAAGCCCTGGAGGGAACCATAGATCAGCATGGTAGCACCAGTATCAAACAGTCAACTGGGAAAAAGAGAAGCAGGTAACCTCAGTTCCTCAGGTAATTCAAGAAGATACCCACTCTATGGCACACAAACAAGAGGTACTACAATTTCTTTTATCAAGTAAGGACTTATTTTCAGATTTATCATGATGAACTATTTTCATTACCCACCCACCATCCGGAGACAGTACCTAGAGAGAAAGTGAGTCTCAGACCTTACAGAATCCCTTAAATCCAAAACAGGCTGTATATGAGGGGGAAAAAGATATGAAAATGAGGAATGATTGAAGTATCCAAAACTGAATTGATTCTTGCTGGTACCAAAGCCTGATGGTACTACCTGGTTGTGTAATAATTTTCACGAACTGAATAGCATATCAATGTTCGATACTTATCTCATCCCCATTGGATGAACTAGTGGAGGGAAACCGGAAATTCATCCTTGGTTTGGCACCTATGTCTCTGATGCAGACAGGTAACCTGTAAATGGTTCATCTCCCAGTCCCATGCTTAAACTTATCAAGGGTATTAGAACTCGTCAGAGATTTGTGATGCATGGCTAGGCTTAAAAAGGCCCTTGTAGTCATTAGCCTAGTAAACACCTATGAGAGGTTAGGGAAAGCTAGGTGTACTGGTAAGTCCCTCTGTTCCAAGATTCCAAATGGCTTTCGCCATAACAGAGTCACTTCCATTACACCATATTACCCTTTGATCTCTACAGAGCCTTGCCTATAATCTAAAGACTCATGGATAAAATCATGAAACCCCATGCAGTCTACCATGATGATGTGATAATTCATTCCACAGACTGGAATTCTTACCTCACAAAAGTACAGGCAGTTTTGAACTCATTAAGGCAAGGAAGTCTCATGGTAAATGTTCCTCTGTTGGATAGGCATGACCAAGGTATTATAAGCCGAGATATGATTAACCCCCAAAAAGAAAAACTAGAGGCTGTAGACTAATGGCCAATGTCCCAAAAAATAGTCCATTATTTCTTTCTTTACAAATTATTCTGATCTTTGTATAGTGGTATCCCCTCCCCACTCCCCCCCAACTTCACTAAGGGCAAGAAACCTGGCAACATTGTGGATACTAGGAGTAGACACAACCTTAAATAGGTTGAAATATAGTCTCTGTGTAGAACTCCTTCTGGTGTCCCCAGTTTCTCCAAACCTTTACAGTAAATACGGATGCCAATGAGGTCAGACTATGGGCAGCCCTTACCCAGCAGTCCAGTACATGAGAGCAACTAAGTAAGAAGCTAAATAAGTCAAGGTTGGTAGCCAACAGTGCATGAATGTCAAGCAATTTAGTGGAAAATTGGGACTCTGGTATTACTTGCTGGGTAGGGAAAATAGATAATTTCTCCCCTCCAATGACTTCACCAGAAGGAGAGCAAAAAAAACATGGCTGATGGACCTTGGTTTAACAACTATTCTGGTAAAAGAATAAGCAATGGCCCACTGTCCACTATCACAATGTGGATGTTAATCCAGGGCTCATAGATCTTGCTGGTTCGAAGCCAATGGCTTCAAGCTGATCATCTGTAATACAGCATGATAACACTACTTGGAGATCCTTGGCAGGTAATAGCAGCAGTAGGACTTAAGACTGCTAGGCAAATGACATAGAAAAGCTGGGATCATTTTACATGTGTATAAACTTGTAGTAGGAACAGGTAACAAAGCTGACCCTTTAAACCAACGCTTTCTAGGTAGATAATTTGGTCTAACAAGAGATGCTACTAGCTATATAAACTGTAGCTGAAATCAATATGGCAGAAGTTAGAGAGTCAAAAGTATTCACTAAGTGCACTCTGGATGAGTCTGAAGAACCTGGAGAGAGAGAACAGTACACTGCTGTCAGAAGAGGTATACTTCAAGAAGAGTGAGGACTTGGAAACCACATTTCCTTCTGTAGTGGTGAGAAGAAAGAGCTTTTGGCTCTTTAGCATGGGCAGTTGCTCCAAAGAATGCTTACTGGTTTCCTGGACTACACTGGAGCTGGGGGTGTCTGCACCTGCATCAGTTTGTTATTTGTTTCAATGCATGTTTGTTTTTCCAGTGTTATCTTCCTAAACCAGTAGTAAGAGACTTTGCCTTCATTTCTTAAGTATTGTGCCTAATAACTGTCCAGCAAAAATTATTACATCACCTGCATGTTGTGTTTCACTCAGAGACTGTACTAGGCAGGATTGCAAATACTATTCTTATATTGCAGGTTTTTACTTGATAACTATTACTTCACCTAGAGCTCTCTATCGATGAAGAGATATAATGACAGAAATGTCTGTTCATTTCTCATTTCCAGTTTGGTTTTAATAGCTGCCGTGAGGAAACTTGATAAGAAGTTGTTCTAATGGTTAAGGTGTTTACCTTCCAAATACAAAGTGCAGGGTTTGATCCCCACATGGGGTAACCGACTAAGCTTAAAATGGCCCACAAAGGCAGTTAGCCTAGTACTAACCAATGAACCTAAACCCTTACCTGTTTGCAAGACTGTCATTTCTTTCCTACACAAGACCATCTGCCAATACTGCAGCAGCAGAAAAGGGAGAGCAAACTGTTACCTGTTCCCACTGCAGCAACAAGAAACAGCAGACCATTCTGTTAGCTGTTTCATGCTGTTGCAGAGTGAAAGAAAATGGTTTTACAATTAACTGTTGTCTACTTGTGCTGTTATTAAAAGAGAAATGACTGTTACTAATTAGACCTGCCGAGAAAACTATTTGAGTAGTGATGGCACTGCTCCACTCTAGTGGCTATTGGTTAGCCAACTAGGCTAGAAAGACAAAATTAACTCATGACTTTTGTTTTGTATAGACGATAACAAAACCCTGACCTGTAAAAAGCATACATTCCACCTGTCTGTTTAAGCTAGTACTGTTTTATGTCCCTGCAATAAATATGAAATTTGAACATGTTGTTTGCATCCAGTTTCACACAGTTATGAGCTACTTAACAGTTAATGCTAAAGTTGCTCAACAAATAATTATAGTCACAATGACCTTTCTCCCTGAATCTTCATGTTAGCATTGAGAAACACCCCAACTAGGTTATATCAGCACTAGCTGCAGAGTAAAGCACAATTATTTCTAAATCCATGAAACTTCAAATGAATATCGCTTGCAAACAAGTTAAGAGATGCACCAAAAATAGCTTTATTTGGCAATAATGGCATACCAAAGATGCCTACAAATATTTACTTTCTGAATAGAAATGCAGAAAATTAAATTGCACCATTGTATTAATGAATGTTCACATCAAACTGCATTTCTTCTGCTGCAAAGGAGAAGCACGTCTACTATGTCTTTTCAGCGGGAGTTATGTAATATCATTACCTTATGGTTTTTAAATATTACAAATGGTATTTATTGGTACAAAGTTATATTACTGCATTGGTAACACACAATTAGAATGAATTAGTCTGGGGTGCCTTTATAAAACTGATGGTACAATAAAAATGGATTGGCTTGAGTGAAAAATGAACTTTTCAGTGAGAATTACACGACACACCAAAAATAACCTGATAAAGGGATTGTAGGAAATACAAGACAATTGAGCCACAAAAGTCCATTTATGTTTTGTCAAAACCCACTCTGATGCTGTAATACCCCCCTCCCACACTTCTAAAAAAGGACAAAGCAGGTCAGTCCTATCCAATCATGCAGATTCAGCTTAAAGGATAAGAAGAAATCTACCATTGGCTTCCCCCTTTCATGCAGTGGCCAACAGGTAAGAAAAGTTCAAGTAGGTGTATCTTTAACAGAAGTACCATGCTCACAGGGGTCTATATCACCTTGCTGAATGATGAAAAGAGCGAAAACACTTTCATCGCTCTGACAAGGTCGAAACCCCTAAAGAGCAAAGGCACTGACCATCAATTTTTTCCCACGGAAAAAAAATCGGTGGGCCGTCTTTGGGACTTTGCCATTTCCTCCACTATGGTGCAATCTTGGAGTTGGTATATTTAAGTTGGGGGGTGTGAGGGACAAAACCCCCACTTTATTTTGTGTTTAAACTTTTTTCTTTTTTTTTTTTTTTGTGGAGCAGCAATTTTTTTTCCCTGGGAAAAAATTGATGTTCCAGGTCTTCACTTTTTAGGGATTTCGACCTTATCGGATCGAAAAAGCATTTGCTCATTTCATAGTTCGATAAGGTAATACAAACCTGCTGATAGATACTTACTCATCTGCCACATGTTGAAAATGCTGAACAGCACAGCCAACAATTAAAGGACCAGCTTTGCTGCACTGTGACAGAGCTGTTATTCTGATTGCTTATTCCTTGACCCAGACCTCATTCAGTTGGTATGCGTATAACGCCACACAAACATTAAGTCATATTAAGTCAGGTCACCACTCACTTATTAACTAAATAGCAATTAACTCTCTGGATCATTATAGGTCAGCATGATTTGTCCTCAACACCAACAGAGATTAATCAATTCCTACTGTTCACTCTAAAGAAAAACATTCATCTACATACTTATTCCAGGTAGGTCCATCTCTTTCTTAAAAATTACATTTCTGCTTGGATTGTGGTATAGGGTTCTTTTATATTGTTGTACTTATGTTGTCAATGTTCTGCATAACCTCCAAGACATACTAACCAACATTTAAGAGATTATTTCTCCAACCAGCACTAGAAGACTGCACAATTCTAGCACACCCCAATTTAGCAAGACTCTAGAAGCCATGAATAAAGAAAAAACAGGAAAAAAGTGAAAAGAAACAGTTTTCTCTTCAATATTCTAGTCTTTCAAAGATCTCAAAAATACTCTAGGAGTAAAACTAGCATAGCCACACCTAAGTACTTTTGTTTTTAGCAAGCAAAATCAACCCATATTCTTCTGAAGATAAGTTAAATTATTTAATGTTAACCCCCCATACACATTACATGATTTATCCCACTTTTGGGCAGTCCTAACACTTCTCCTCCTCCTTTTGAGTTGATGCAATCTGTCAAGTTTACTTGAGAATGGGACCGTAGAAAATACGAGGCAATTGAGACACGACGATTTATGCCTTGCCAGTACGCACCCTAATGCTATACCCCCTTTTCTAAAGGAGGACAAAGCAGGCCAGGCCAATAACAATTTTATGAGTACCCATTCATTCATCCATGTGCATTTTCTGAACAAAGATCCATTCTACCCTACTACCCCAACAGTGAACTAAACAGACCCATTTCTTCATTCATAATGATTCCTCTTACCTATCTTCCTTTTCTCATAAATTACAACAAAGGTCAGACACCTTAACTTCTTAGATAGACAGACAGATATGTATTTGTTTATTTATTTATTCATTTATTTATCCTGTGCTGACAAGATTAGTTCCACTTGGTTGATGTCCTCTTTTCAGTAAAGACCAAAGGGAGTATTTATACTGACTGTTGGAAATTACAGCTTCTGATGAACTTTACACCCTCCTTTTTCATGGTGGCACCACCACTTATACCCAAACCATTTCATTAATGGAAGCATACTACAATTACACCATTCCAATAAGTCTCAACATCTAAATCTTTTGATAGTTTAAGGCAATTACAAAGATGACAACACTAGTAAAGTTACAGGAGAAGCTGGTGTAAGCTCAGGTATGTTAATTCATGAATAAATATGGCCTCTTTTCCAACTAACAACATGGCTTTCATTATGACCAGAAAACATAGCACTGCTTAAGGTGACAAAACCTCTTGTGGCAATACAGGTAAGGCCAGCTTAATGGAGCTGTCTTCACGGTTGTAAGGTATGCCTTTAACACTGAACAGAAGTCCCTCTTAAGGCAAATGAAGAATCATGGTTTTGGTAAAGGGATCCTTAAGACATTTCAATCCAATTCTAGTGTGAGTTATAAAACATCTAAAATGAAATTAAAATGGATCTTGTTGAAACAAAGGCAAAAAAATAGCATTTTTTTTTTTTTGCATGGGAAACGTCTCATATATTCTAACTTAAATGCTGCACCACTTTGGGGAAAACAAATACATATCCTCTAAGTCTAAGGTCATGTGACATTTGAGGCAAAATAAGAAAGCTCCTTATCCACACATTTTGCAAATAAATTATTCATTGAAGTAACAGAGACCTTTTAAATCCTGTATTGTTAAAAGGACTCTACACATTATGCAGAGTAGTCTTTAGCAACTGGTAGTCTATACCCAAGAGTACCCAAGGGCTCTATCCTTTGGACTGTTTTCTTCTCCATCTTTATAAATTATCTATTCTCTGATATGGTCCAGCTCAGGGTAATTCT
Source organism: Protopterus annectens (assembly GCF_019279795.1). NCBI lineage: Eukaryota > Metazoa > Chordata > Ceratodontiformes > Protopteridae > Protopterus > Protopterus annectens. The sequence goes on along the minus strand of NC_056731.1, from coordinate 1,653,955,163 downwards.
ATGAGCAAATAATCTGGTTTTCGAATCACATTCAAAAAACGTTTTCTGGCCTCTTCAAAATGTGAAATATTAAAAAACTCAACAACTGCAAAAACTGGACTCATTAAAAGGCAGCAACTTAAGAAATAAAGACTCACCTTTTTCAGATATGAAACAGCTGAGAGTTGGAGAACATTCCAAAACAGTAGAAATGAGAGTGGGTAAAGAAGTAATAGCCCATGCTTGTCAGCTGGTAGAAACAAAAGGGATATCATTGTTTTCTGTTTCGCATCTGTCCTGAAACTGTTTTTCCTCTCCCCCCACCCTATTCTTGTGGGGGTGTTACAGTTGGTGGCTTTGCAGTTGCCCGCCCCTACTGTAAATTTGATCTGGGACACCCCTCCCAGTCTGGTGTTCACTCCACTTAATAGAGAGAGAATATTTGAGAAGGCCAACCCACTTAGGTTCTTAACCTTGAATCTTTCTTCTGCTCCTTCATCTACTCTCCTTGCACTTTACTAAAAAAATTGCACTTTTACTCAATTGTATTTATTCTGCTCCATTTATTACTGCTTGGTAGTAGCCTGATTAAATTGTAACTGTTACTCTAAGCCTCCTGGTTTAAGCACTTGTTCTCCAGACCAGTTGTTTTACATTAAGAAGGTTTGTGGTCTGCACTGTTGTGGCAGGACAGGTAGCTTAAATCCTTCTAAATTGGGAATTGCTGTCTGAAGGCTCAGTATCTGATATTCTAAAAGTGTATCAGTTCTGGTTAAAGCACTTGGGCTTCAGGCCAGTTATTTTTCATTAAGGTTTGTGGTCTGCACTCTTGTGGGAGGAGATGCTAGATTCTACCCTTCTGAGCTGAGAATTTCTGGTTAAAGGCCTATTGTGCCTGCTTATTTGAAATGTTGATTTCTGAAATTCATGTGCCTTGGTTGCTGTAGCATAGACTAGATTCAGGCATCCTGAATCTAGTTTTGTTTGTATAATCTGATCACTAATCCAGGCCATCTCTTTTGGAGAAGATTCCCAAGCACCCTAGTGGCAGGAGTGTGCAATTAAGAACTTGTCTGATTGAAGACTGCTGGAACACGGCTCAGTTTTGAGCTTTTTTACTGGTTAATTGGGTAATTTGTTTAAAGCAGTTTGCTTGTTTTCTATCATTATATAAAAAATTGCACTTTATTCATCTGCTTTTACTGTACTTGTGTTTCTTCCTACTTTATTTTGCTTTTGCTGCTTGTTCTTAAAAGTACTTAATTGCATTTATTCTGCTGCATTTATTACTGCTTGCTAGTAGCCTTATTAAATTGTAACTGTTATTCTAAGACTTTGGTTGAAGCACTTGGGCTTCAGACCAGTTGTTTTACATTAAGAAGGTTTGTGGTCTGCACTGTTGTAAAAGGACAGGTAGCTTACATCCTTCTAAGTTGGGAGTTGCTGATTGAAGGCTTAGTGTCTGTTATTCTAAAAGTGTATTAGTTCTGGTTTAAGCACTTGGACTTTGAGCCAGTTATTTTATATTAAGAAGGTGTGGTCTGCACTCTTGTGGAAGGAGAGGGTAAATTCTGCCCTTCTGAGCTGGAAGTTTCTGGTTAAAGGCTTATTGCGCCTGCTTATTTGAACTGTTTCTTTCTGAAATTGGTACGCCTTGCTTGCTGTAGCATAGACTAAATTCAGACCTGCTGAATCCGTCTTTGTTTGTATAACTTGAGCACTAATCCAGACCATCTTTTTTTTGGAGAAGGTTCCCCTGCACCCTAGTGGCAGGAATGTGCAGTTCGAACTTGTCTGATCGAAGACTGCTGGAACTGGGCTCAGTTTTTAGCTTTTTATTGGTTAATTTTTTTAAATCAGTTTGCTCATTTGCTGCTGTTATATTAAAAAAAATAAATAAAAATACACTTTATGCATCGCCACTTAGCTAGGGTTAAACTATTCCCGGCGCCATAAAGTCTGCTCTTCAAATTTCCCTTAGAACAAGACAATTTTTTTAGTTTTGCACTAAAATCTGTTTTTTTTTAGCTCAGCACTTGTTCAGAGATCACTGTAAGCACTAAATAAGTTACAAATTACTACATTACTCAACTTTACTCACTTGTCTAGAGGAAAACAGGTTTTAGTACTTAATAAATAAGTACCTATCCAGGCATGTCTAAGGGTCAGCTCCCAGTGTTTTTTCCTGTCTACCTGATGAATATGGGCATCTTGGGGCAATGCAGCAATTGCCTCATGTACACAAACAACCCTCTCCTCCTACCACCCAACACTACAACCTGTGAGAGATGCACTTATATAGTCAAATTGGAAGCAAAGCTCTCTTCACTCAAGACTCGACTAGACAATCAAGAGGAGAAGGTAAACACTTGCACCACACCACACTCATAGTCCCTCAAAATCTACACCACCAAAACAAACACATAGAAACACAAACCTACATTTGTGGAGACTCTCAATAAAAATCTGCTCAAGCAACAGAGACCTCCGAAGCAAAAATGCAAACAACCTCCACCCCACCAACACAACCCAAATGACACATAGCCCACAAGCTCAGTGTGCCACTCAACCACACCCCATAAGGCATAACAATGTACCCAACAATCTAGTCATAGGTGACTCTATAATCAGGCACACTGATATTCCACTCACCAGGCTAAACAAGGAGAAAGTTACTGTCAGCTGCCTGTCGGGTGCCAGGATCTGCCACATAATACATGCACTCAGGTCACTCCACAATAAGTACAAATATGACTCTGTCATTGTCCATGTTGGTGTGAATGACCGAAGACGTACCTCCCTGAACTACATGAAAAAGACATGGAGGAGCTCTCCAATCTTGTAGCCCAAGCAGGTATGACCCTAGCCATGAGAAGCTTCCTGCCATCACCCAGAATGATACCACAGTACAAGGACAAAATGATTGACTTCAACAATTGGCTAAGCTTCTGGAGTCATTCTAAGAGGATCCAGTATCTGTTTGCCTGAGATGACACGATCGACAGACCACGATGCTTTGCCAGAGATGCCGGATACTGGCTAAGGCTCTTACCACCCCTATAGTGCCTTTTTTAGACAAGGTTCAAATGACAAATTCACCACCTTAACAAGTACAAGCACGCAAAATCTGAGGGTAATGCTACTCAATGCTAGAGGTCTAAACCTCAAAATGCATTCACTCGAGGCACTCCTTAAAATGGAGAACATCGATATCTGTGCAGTGACAGAGACCTGCTTCAAGGCTCCAGACAGCAGCCCTGCATTACCAGGCTATAATTCAAACCACACCTTTCGGTCACCTAACCTGGACCAAAACACTAAAGGCGGAGGCATGTCCATATTCATTAAGGATATCCACACCTCCAGGCAAGTTGCTCAGCATAATGCGTCTGAGATTAGTGCAATTAACTCTGGGCAAGACCTCAATCCAAACTGTAACTTGCTACAGATCCCCCACCATGCCCCAGGATTTCCACTCCTCATTTCTTGATATACTGGAAAATATTAGGTTACAACCCAACACCCTAATAATGGGCAATTTCAATTACCCCACCATTAACTGGGAAAACTACTCCTGTACCAACTCTTTTGCTCAACATTTTCTGGAATTCATAAATTCCAATGCCTTGGATCAACTTATCCACACCCACACCAGGGGCATCAATATCCTAGACCTGTACATTACCAACATGGGCAATCAGTGTTCCACACCAGAGGTCAATTCCTCGTTGGTCAGATCCGACCACAAGCTAATCACCCTAGACATCCACAATGCAACCCTATGCCCTATTAGGGAAACCACCGTAAAAAAAATTTCAAAAGCCAGCTTCACACTTCTTAAGACAGAAGTGGCAAACTTCACAACATCCATGCAGATGGACAACAAAGGTATGACTGCTGAATCCTACACAAATGCACTTTATAAGCACTTGCACAAGTGCATGGATCATGCTATCCCTAACAGTACCAAGAGGCTATCCTCCAAAAAAAAGGAAGCCAATCTGGTGGCCCTCTGCCATAAACAAACTCTACAACAGAAGAAAGGAACTGTTGCAAAAAAGAGTAAAGTCCCATGATTTGAGGAACTCCCTGGTCAGCTTCAGTAAGAAGCTGAGATCCCTCATAAAATCCTCCAAAGCTAGTTATGAAAATAAAATCACCACTGATTCTAAAGACAACCACAAAGCATTCTATAGCTATGTCAAGAATCTCAATGGCAACACTCAGATCTGCTCTGCGTTACAGCACAATGGTGCTAAATATACAGAACCAACTGATATTGCCAACATCCTGACAGATAGGTTCAGTACTAACTTTACCCCACTCTCACCCCCTAAAGGGCCCATCTCTATACCGGAAGAAAGCAAAGTTCCTGTAATCACGGCTGCACAGGTAAAAAAAAACACTCTCCAAAGCCAAGAACACAGCATCCATGGGACCTGACAACATCCCAGGCTACATTCTACATGAACTGCAGAATGAACTGGCACCCCACCTAAGCACCATGTCCAATCATAACCTCACCTAAGGCTTTGTGCCCACTGAATGGTGCACAGCGATGGTTATCCCACCCCACAAAGGGGGAGTCACCACGGACCCCGGGAACTACTGCCCCATTAGCCTAAAGAGCCTGATCTGCAAGGCCATTGAACATATCATCATGGATCTTGTACACAAAGACATTGGTAATCTCCAAACTCTGGACCCGACCCATTTCAGGTTTGTAAAAGGCAAATAATGTATCCTAAACCTGACAGACTTCTTTGAAGCAGTCACCAAAGCCGTAGATGAGGGTAAGGTGGTTCACACAGCATATCTAGATCTCGCCAACGTTTTTGACACCATCCCCCACTCTGGAATTATAGATAAACTCACTAAACTAGGTATAAATCCCTATGTGTCATTCTAAGGGGATCCAGTATCTGTCTGCCTGAGCTGACATGATCGACAAACCATGATGCTTTGCCAGGAATGGTCTGCACCTGTTGCCCTTGGAATTCCAGATATTGGCTAAGGCTCTTGCCATCCCCATAGTGATTTTTTTTAGGCAAGGTTCAAATGACAAATTCATGACCATAACAGGTACAAGCAAGCAAACTCTGCAGGTAATGCTACTCAATGCTAGAAGTCTAAACCTCAAAATGCATTCACTCGAGGCACTCCTTAAAATGGAGAACATCAACATTGGTGCAGTGACAGAGACCTGCTTCAAGGCTCCAGAGAGCACCCCTGCATTACCAGGGTATAATTCATACCACACCTTTCGGCCAACTAATCTTGACCTAAACACTAAAGGTGGAGGCGTGTCCATATTCATTAAGGATATCCACACCTCCAGGCTAGTTGCTCAGCATAATGCATCTGAGATTATCAAAGTACAACTAACTCTGGGCAAGACCGCAATCCAAATTGTAACTTGCTACAGATCTCCCACCATGCCCCAGGATTCCCACTCCTCATTTCTTGATACACTGGAAAATATTAGGGTACAACCCAACACCCTAATAATGGGTGATTTCAACTACTCCACCATTAAATGGGAAAACTACTTATGTACCAACTTTTTGCTCAACGTTTTGTGGAATTAATAAATTCCAACGCCTTGGATCAACTTATCCACTCCCCCACCAGGGGCAGCAATATCCTACACCCGATCATTACCAACATGGGTGACTGGTGTTCAACACCAGAGGTCAATTCCTCGTTGGTCAGATCCGACCACAAGCTAATCAGCCTAGACATCCACATCCCGCCCCCACCCCCATTAGGGAAACCACCGTAAAATATTTCTCCAAAGCCAACTTCATGCTTCTTAAGACAGAAGTGGCAAACTTCACGACACCCAGTGAATTGGTATTAACAAATTCTAGAAAATTCTGGGTTTATCCACTGTCAGAGATGAAAGTGTGCCAGTCAATGCTTGGGTAATTGAAGTCTCTGAACAAGAAGGTATTTGGTTTTATATTTAACCCTTTAATGGTATTAAATTTCTATGCTCTTTGGGGACATACATGGGGATCTGTACCTAACAATGAAGCAACAGATTTGTTAAGGGTGATTTGGGTCTCCAGGAGTTCCATATTTGTGAGGAAGGTAATTTGATGTGCAGTGATGGCATTTTTGACAAATGCAAATACTCCCCTTCTGTTACCCAGGGGCTTGAACACATGATAGGCACTAAACCCTGATACACAGGGAGTGCTGTCATTGCAATGAAACCATGACTCAGCAACTATATAAATGGGTTTGAGTTGCAGGAGGGCCTCAAGTTCTGGCATCTTTCTGCTTACAGTCATAGCACTTAGTACTACCATGACATTGTCCAAATTTGGGTTGTGTTTTCTATGTAGGAATGTCTGGTAGGGAAACCATGGCTAAAAAAGGCACTATAGGGGCAGCATAGACTTTTGTCATCCCAGCAGGCAGAAACCTTGGTTTGAGAGGTGTAAGTCATACCCAGCAAAATAAGTGTTTATCAGCTCATCCAGGCCAACACATACTGGATCCCATTAAATAACACAAACTTCTCAGCCAATTGTTAAACCCATTTATTTTATTTTGATATCCAAGCGTCATTCTGAGTGAAGACAAGATACTTTTCAAGACCAGCATCTTTCCTGCCTCTGACATGTTTAATAAGTCTCAACATGCTTTCTGCATGTCCCTCTGGGTGGATCACCCCAGGTCATCCATTCCAACACAGTCCACCACTAGGTCATAGTCTTACTTGTCTGGTTTAAGGAACCTTAGGGTCCCTGTGACATCATGGATCCTGACATCAGACAAGCAGCTTACAGTTGCCCTGTTCTTGTCCATTTTGGTGAATGTGGAGCCTGTATGCCTAACTACCGAGTCACCTGTGACTAAGCAGTTTCCTTGTGTGGCAGCAGACTTAGTGGGCCTCATGGGTTTAAGCCTGCTTTCTTGATCACTCATGGGTAATCTGTGTGGAGATGCGGTATGTGGGAATGGCAAAGGAACAAATTTTGCCCTGTGTGCTGAAGCCTGAAATCTTGGTTATAATGCAAAGTACTACCCACAGATTTTGTGCAGGTTGGAGTGTGATTTGAGTGACTGACAGGCAGTACTGACAGACTTCCTAACCACCTGTGAAAACACTGTGCATTTTTGAATCAAAAACAATGATGGCACAATCTATTCCACTAGCAGACAATTTTTGTTAAACAGGGGTTGCACTTCTCTCTATATAAAAAGACATACAGTATGCCAGACAATGTGACAGACATCTGTAAATCTAGTTTCTAGATTAATTACATTTTGTTGATATGTAGCAGACAGGCCATTTTCAGATGCAGTCACTGGTAGTACAAAGTACAAAAGTCATTGGTATGACAGAAGAGCAGAATAAAAGGAGAGAAACATTTTGCTGTAAAGTCAACATACTACTGCTGTGACCTCATGCATGAATGCAAGCTTTTGGAAATCTGTTATCACTAGGTACTGTAAATAGGTGTTTACTAGGCTGATGACCACAAGGACCTTTTTTAGCCTAGCCATGCATATCAAATCTCTGACAAGTTCTGATGCAGTTTCCCATCCAATTGTCCAAGTTGCACTTAAATTAGGTTTGGGAGGAACTCTGCTTCACATGGATGGGGAGCCTGTTCCACAGACTGAGTACTCTCCAGGATACATACCTCTCTCTCCAGCAGGTCCTATTTATATCACATGCAAGGTTTAAGTCTTTAGAATGGTAAATTCTGGTGGTGTTTTTTTTTTTTTTTGTGGATATGCAGCAGTTCCATCAGAATGGGGTCTGACAATACCTTTTATGTCAGGCATAGATCTCCCCTCAAAAGCCTGTACGAGACAGAATACAGGGAAAATGCCTTGAGGCGGTCTGCATAGGGTATTTTACTTACACCCTGTATTCTTTTAGTGAGGAACCTCTGTGGATGTTCCAGTTGTTGGATATACCTGGTTAGGTACATACCAAAGGGGGCATTGTACTCAATGATAGGTCTGATGAATGCCGAATACAGTGGAACAATGACTTCCTTGGACTTAGATGGCATACTTTTGTTTATAAGTTGCACAACATAGAATGATTTCCTCAGCACTGTAGATGTGATAGTCAAAGGCTAGATATGTGTCCCTAATTCCCTGATTACTGGGTCAACTCTAAGTGATGTGCTGTCAATATGATAGTTACCATGGATGGGATGACTTCCCAAAGGATACTATTATGCATTTCTTGGCATTTAGTTTTTGTCCATGGTACTGACACCAGTTTGTCTGTGTCAGCCCCTCCTGGAGAACATTTGTGTCAGTGTGAGATTTAATGACAAGTCCTAATTTCCAACTATCTGAAAATTTAGTCAGCCGGAAGCCACTGACATTGGCCTTGACTTCTGATAAATAAATGCCAAAAAGGAGCGGTCCAAGGACTGATCCCTGAGGGACTCCACTTGTGAGTGGCCTCTTTGTAGAGGTGGACTCCCCAGTTCTAACTTTCTGGGTCCTGTCTGTGAGCCAATTGGCTATCCACCAGGTGACATACAGGTTTGCACCTAGCCTCTTGAGTTTGTCAATAATGCCCGAGTGGGGTATTGTGTCAAATGCCTTGGCCGGATCAAGGCAGGCAGTGTGAATGATTTTGTCTGCATCCATTGCTTTGGTGACCTTCTCAAAGAAGTCCCCCAGACTGAGTAGGCATGATCTGCCCTTGACGAAACCAAACTGGGTTGGGTCCAGTGTCTGGATGTTTACTGTATCTCTATTGATAATCTCCATGACAATTCTTTCCATGGCTTTACATACAAGACTAGTGAGACTTATGGGTCTGTAGTTTCCAGGGTCTGTAGATGGTCCACCTTTGTTCAGAGGGATGACTGTTGCCTTTCTCCATTCATGAGGCACAAAGCATGTTTGGAGGCTACAGTTAAATAGTAATTCCAGTGGCCCTGATAGGTCATGTTTCATGCTATTTAAAAGGCATCCTGGGATACTGTCTGGGCCCATTGATGCAGTGTTCTTGGTCTTAGAGAGAGCATTTAGGACCTGTTCCCTAATAACAGTAGGGGTAGTTATATTTGTTAATATTTCCTGAGGAAGCTGAATTGCTTGTGGGTAAGCTGACTCTATGCAGCTATTGACATGCTTGCACAGAGTTTTTGTGAACAGTTCTGCATAGGCAGCAGTGTTCTCAGGGTTTATGGGGGCTTGAAAATTTGTCAGGTTCTCACTTAATAGCATGAGGTTAGCTTTAGAATAGTTCCTGAATAGTTCAGGTTTAGCTGGGGGGTCCAGGTTTGATTTTTACTTCAAAGGAGACCATTCTGTGGTCTGACCTTGCCAGGGAAGGCATTACAGTAGGGGGTGTGCAGCAGTCTCCTATATCAGGGATCCAGTATGGTTGCACTCCTGGTCGGTGTACTGACTATTTGGTTTAGGGAGTTTGTATTTACAAAATCCATGAATCTCTGTGCATGTACCTTTGGTGTTGTATAGGATTCAGTTAATAGTGGAGTTATTAAAGTCACTCATGAATATGGTATTGGGTTGGATGGTTAGAGTTTCTAATAAGTTTAAATACATGGTATCGGTTTCCTGGCTCATAGAGGGGGGACTTATAGCTTGCAAGGAAGTGGTATTGGATTTTACCTATGGTGATTTGAAGCAGCTCACGTGCATTGTCCTGTTTGACTAGCCTTGATGTATACTTATTTCTGATGTAAACAGAAACACCTCCACCTTTAGTCCTTGCCTGTGAAGTAGCTGACCTAAATGTGTGGAAGTCAGTATTAACTTACACTGTTGCTATGTCTCTGTGGCTTTAAACCATGTCTCAGTGACTGTACAGACATCAGCATTCTCTAGAGTAAAGAGAGCTTCCAGGGAGTGGAGTTTTTTGTTTAGACAGCTTGCATTGATCAGTTATACCTTTAGATTTCCTTGGTTTTGATTTGTTATGTTGGATGTACTTTCAGTTTTGGCATTGCCTAAAAAGGCACTATGGGGGAAGACAATGTTTTAACTAATATTCAAAAACCTAGAGGGGAGTGATGCAGACCATCCCTGGCAAAGCAGCGTGGTTTGCTGACCATCTCCTTCCATACTAACAAATATTGCATCCCTTAGAATGACACCAGAAACTAAGCCAATTATTAAAGTCGATCATCTTTTGTTCGTATTGTGGCATCATCCTTGGAGAAGGTAAAATGCTGCTCAATTCCTCACTCATACCAGCCTGAGACACATATTCTAAGAGATCCATGATGTCTCTTTTCATATAGTGTACTTCAACATTCCTTAAAAATAAAATCAATGCGTGCCAGTACCCCTCACCTTCTAGTGAATATCCAACAGTAAGAAAATGAGTGTGTATGTTAGGGGAGGGTTATCTTTAATGGGTGAGACTGTTTAATGTTTGTACTGCTATTTTCCTAATTTGCTCACTGCTTGCTGCATTTACCAGAATGACTCAATACCTATCCATGATATTAGTTGTAAGTCCTTACCGTGCTACTAAACTCATTTGATTACAACTCCATTATTAATAGTTTGTTGCATAAACTTACAATATGACTTGTGTTTTACCTCATGTGATTGATGTTTGTCCATGTCAAAACTAAATTAAATGAATAAAGAAAAAAATCCTGCACTGGCCCACTAACCAAAATCACTACAGCACAAAAAGCACTGCAATGAAGGAAAAAGACAGTGCCTAATCTTGTTACTAGGATTCCTAGAGCACAGAATTATTAGATATAAATTCAGTGCAGCCTCTATTTATAGGTTCATTGGGGTCATAGATAAGTACTAGGCTATCTGCCCTAGCATGCCATTTTAAACCTAGCCAATCTCCCTTATGTTTCTTGAATTAACCTATCCTATTTGATGCTGACAGGCCTTAGCCATCCTATGGTCTATAATTACATATTAGCCCTGGTGAGAATAAATGGGTTCATACAACAGATAACTGGAGGTGACCCATACATAGGATAAAGCATTTAGGAGCTGCCTCTGCCCATTAGTAGTACAGGGGGCAGTTCTGTGGCACACTTTGTTTCTCATCCATAGATCCAAGTTGAGCTTGTACATGGACAGGGATGAGCTTTATTTTACAAGGACTGGGAGTCTGATGCACAGCAATCGTATCCTCTTTGTGAGATATACCTGTCCCTCCAAACCATTCTGTTAATGCTGCAGAAGATGTTTAGATCCCTAGACTGTGTGCTTCTGATGCAATCTGACTTCCTGATGTACAGTTAATCCATCAGTATTGGGTCGGGGTACAACTTAAATGACAGACACAGGTCACCTGTTAGCAGTCTGTAGGATACTGAGTATAGTGGTAGGGGTTTGAGTTGGTCCATGTAGGACATATTGTTTAGGCCTTGTATCCTTTTACTACGGTATCTCTGTGGGAGTTCCAGTTGTTGCATGTGTCTGAACAGATACATGCCAAAGGGGGCATTATACTCAATGACTGGCCTAATGAGGGATAAGTAAGGGGGGGGGGCAAAAAATATGTCAATTTGTCAGTTTCATTGCACTGTCCCCCTTTTGCAGGACACACAAGGCACAATACTTAAGAATTACAACACTTTGTGCTAATGACAGGACTTATCTTGCATCTTTTTGTTTTGAATACTCACCCTGGCATTTGAAAACTCTCCTGCTTGTCACTCATAGTGTGTATTTATGAGATAGGATAGGTTTGGGTGGGGATTGCTACTGCGCATCCAAGGTAGTACTTTTTTTGAGATTTTCTAAGTGTGTTATAAGAGACTTTGAACAATTTTTACTTTATAACATTAGCATAAGTTACAGGCTTAGTGGTGTGCTGTGACTGATGTGGTGTTGTGGATGCAGTCATAGTGGGCTGATGTGAGAGGTTTTTTTCCCACGTTTTGTAAATATTTACATTTCTTGCAGGTCAGTAGACAGATCAGGATACTTCAGTGAGATGAGAGTGGTCAGTGCATTTCGAAGACTATCAAGAACTGTATGTCAGATGACAGACCTTAAGGATTGTAACAATACAAAGTGCAGCAGAGTACAGGTCTAGATGGAGCCCCCTGCTTCTCTAGCTGTTGCTTCTAAGGATGCAGGAAAAACATGTATTTTTATTGTTGAAGCACAGGACCTCTAAGCATGAGATAAATAAACTCTAGAGAGAAAAAAATCTTGCTGTACGACAATTCATTCACTGCACTTATTTCCCTACACTCCATGTGAATGCTACCCCAGATCTCAAGGTCTCTGTTAAGAAATCTGCTTTTGGTACATACTTGCCACGTATTCTGAGTAATTTAGTCTTGCACATATTTCTGAATAATATTTTCTCATACTGAGCAATGATTTGTCTGGATTTCTAAGTAGATATTATCAGGTACTTAATCTAATCAGTCCAATCCTGTTTGTGTTTGCATGAAGTTATAACATTTTGGGCATTTCTGTTATAGCAGCAAATGAATGAAAATGTCTTCCAGTTGCACTCACTGTCTACTGTAGCAAAAATACATGCATGCACATTTTTGGCTCCAGCCTAATATAATGCAAGAAAAAGAACTGCATTCAGGAAAATATGAGTTATCCTTTGAAGGAATTGGTATACAAATATGTATTCATCTCTCTGTTCTAATTATTTTGGTGTGCTTGTTTTACTCTTCTGTATTCATGTGGTACAATAGTTGCAGCAAATATGTTGATTATTATAAAAATAATTCTCCTGCAAAATAACTTTTAACTTGCAAGGTGTGTTTACATATTTGTTTACCTGTTGCACTGAGCACATCATTTACTATTTCTTCAAAGCTACCACTAGAATGTAAAGTAACTATGAAAGTGCACACACATTTAGACATCAGAAGGGATTAAGCAAAGGATTCTTTTTCACAGCCCACAATGTCTATCAAGCCCCCATTTAATCATAAAACTCACCTACTCGTTCCTCCCAGTGTGACAGCTTGCCTGCCCATTCACTCACCAAAGAAATGAAACTGATTGCTGTGAGTGGAAGTGTCACTTGCTGCCAGGGTTTGAGATTTTTGAGTAAAAACTACTAAAAAGAACCAGCAAAGGTACAGTCTTCACTGTCTGATACCTTAAACCTCCTGTGGAGGCCCATAGGATATATGCAAATGGCCCCTTAAGGAGGAGATACCAGTGTTTCAAGCTACATGGTTTCTGAAAGCCCAGGATTTTTTTACCTCCACATTTTTATTTAATGGTATATTGAAGCCAATAAAGCCAAACCCCACTAGCCTTAGACATGCCATGTTTTGCCATTTCTATGACCTTGTCAGGACAGTAAAACAGGACTGTTTGGATGTACTTGAGAAACACAGTGGTTAAAAACAAGCTTGATGTCTATAGCAGTAGGTTGATTAAAAAAATATCCCTAAAACAGCCAAACCAAAGGGTAAAAAGGTCACACAGATAATCCATTTAGTAAAATTTACAAGAAAGACCCAGCAAAACGAATGTATTCACTGTTATACCCTAAATCTTCTGTTATGGAGGCCCATGGGATAATAAATAATATCAATTTGTTAACCAGGTAGGCCCACTGGACAGACAGTCCCTTTTCAGGGGAGATCAAGGAATAATGTCTTGATAAGGGACTTGCTCAAGGTGTTACAGTTGGCAAATGAGGGTAGAGGAAATCAAACCTTGTACTACAGGAACTGCCGCTCACAGCCTTAATCCACTGCACTGACTGTAGATATATGCAAATGTCCCCTTAAGGGCATACTAATGTTTCAGCTACATACCTTCTGCATGTCCATGACTTTTTACTTTATTCACTCAAGTCTCTCTCCAGCCATGAGCAATTTCCACAACAGGCTGTCATGAGTGACACGTGGGGATTCCACATACGCCTACCACCAGTATGCAGCACACACTGAGTAATGCAAACATGGTCATGCAAATCCACCCTCACAGGGCAGCTCACACCCCTTTCTCACCTCTATCCCTCCAAGGTATGTGAACTAAGAATTGCTGTTCCTCTACCACCTTCCCCATGCCAGCTCCTCCAAGTTCCAGGAACCACTAATTGAATATGGGTCATTTACAAAAAAGGCAGGGCTCCATTAGTCTTTGTCAATACAGATGACTTGGTAAAGGTTGTGACTTTTTATCAGATGTTTGCCTCTTTCATACTTTTCAGGCAGGTCACAGTTTACATATTTGCCCTGCCTGTCTGTAGTCTACTGGGTTCTCTGTTTCAGTAGAAGGCTACTGACATTCCTCCTTCCCTTTTCCTTATATATATATATATATATATATATATATATATGTGTGTGTGTGTGTGTGTGTGTGTGTGTGTAAACACACACATGAAAAACAATTTAATTTCAGGATTTTTTCCATCTCCCAGTAGTTTCCTTGTATCTTCCTTAGCAGTAACAGAACAGCAATTATAGCCCCAATGCTGTGTGTAATGCAAGCTATCCCCACATACTACCATATATCAGTACTCCAGTATTGTTCTGTCTTCTCAGTAACAACTAGCTCAAATAGAGCAAGTTGTAATATGTACTGCAACCAATACAAGTATATCTGTACAAGAAAGGAAACACTGTGATCATCATATAATACTATTAACTCCATTAGTCTCTGCAGGAAAGTCAAGGCTACTTTCAGCAAAGTAATTAAGGGATGCATATTAAATAGTAGTATACAACCAACTTGATTTTCCTGCAAGTGAGTCTACATATAATGCAGATTTAATTATTTGAGGGCAGTCTTTGTTCAGGAAATGATTAATTTAAAGACATGATGGCACATATAGAATGAATATGAAAGACTTATTAAAAGCTCTGTGTTGCCTTTTTAATATAAATGGTAGAAATGTGATCATCCACAAGTCCTAAATCCTGTAAAAATCAGAGTGATGTCTGTGCCTATCAGAAGGAGCCTGAAATGAAAAATGAATATGAAAGACTTATTAAAAGCTCTGTGTTACCTTTCTTATATAAATGGTAGAAATGTGATCATCACAAGTCCTAAATCCTGTAAAAATCAGAGAGATGTCTGTGCCTATCAGAAGGAGCCTGAAATGAAAAATTAAGCGCTATTACATGGTCATAATAACATATTAATCGTGAAAATGACAAGTAATTGCCAGTGTCTAGATAGCTGCATTTCAATGACACTGTACCAAAGTTAAATATGCATAGCAAACACATAATCACACAAAAACATACTCGGAGGCTCTAAATAAAGATCTGCCGAAGCAGCAGAGACCTCTAAAGCAGACACCCAAGCAGCCGCTACCCCAAAACAAAACACGTGCAACACATATCTCACAAAGCCAGTGTGCCGAACAGTCACAGCCCTTAAGACTAAACAACACACCTGATACACTTGTAATAGGTGACTCTATCGTCAGGCACACTGACGTCCCGCTCACCAGGCTGAACAAAGAGAGGGTCACGGTGAGCAGCCTGTCAGGCGCTAGGATCCGCCACATAACACAAGCACTCAGGTCACTCCAAGGCAAGTACAAATATGACTCAGTCATTGTCCATGCTGGTGTGAATGACCTGAGACGTACCTCCTTGGACTACATGAAAAGAGACATAAAGGAGCTCTCTGAGCATTTAGCCCAGGCCGGTATGACCCTGACCTTGAGTAGCATCTTACCCTCACCAAGAATGATGCCACAATATGAAGACAAGATGATCAATTTCAACAATTGGCTTAAGTACTGGTGTCATTCAAAGGGGATCCAATGCCTGTCAGCTTGGGATGATATGCTCGACAAGCCACGATGCTTCGCTAGGGACGGCTTGCACCTGTCACCCCTGGGCTTTCGGATATTGGCAAAGGCACTTGCTAGCCCCATAGTGCCTTTTTTAGGCAAGGCTCAAAAGACAAACCCACCTCCATAGCTATCACAAGGGAAAAGAAACTAAGAGAAATGCTACTCAACGCCAGAAGTCTAAACCTCAAGATGCACGCACTCGAAACTCTCCTTAGCATGGAGAACATCGATATCTGTGCAGTAACAGAAACCTGGTTCAGGGCTCCCGAGAGCACCCCAGCACTACCAGGTTATACCTCATACCATGCTTTTCGGCCCCAAAACTTGGACCGAACCACAAAAGGAGGGGGAGTATCGATATTCATCAAAGATACCCACACCTCCAGGTTGGTGGCAAAGCACGAAGCATCAGAGACTATCCATGTGCAACTAACAGTGGGTAAAACTGCCTTCCAGTTTATAGCCTGCTACAGACCACTCTCCCAAACCCAGGAACCCCACTCGGCCTTCCTGAGAACACTGGAAAATATGAAGGTCTCTCCAAACACCATTATATTGGGCGACTTCAACTACCCAAACATAGACTGGGAGCATTACTCTAGCTCCAACACCCTAGCCCAAAGGTTCCTAGAATTTATAAACTCAAATGCTATGGAACAACTTGTTACCACTCCCACAAGAGGGAAAACATACTGGACCTGATCATCACCAACATGGGGACTCTATGCTCCAGACCAGAAGTGTATCCCTCACTGGTAAGATCAGACCATAAACTAATCTCACTGGATATTCACATCCCGATCCCACCCCCTGCCAAGAAAACCAGAGTGAAAAAGCTTCTCTAAAGCAAATTTCACACTACACAAAACTGAGGTGGGAACCTTCAAAGCCCCGGCCTGTGGAAAATACGCCCAGACTGCAGAATCCTTTATAAACGCATTCTATGAACACCTTCAGGAATGCTTGGATCATGCAATCCCAAATAAAACCAAGACCCAATCCTCCAAAGGCAGACGTCCTGTCTGGTGTACCCCAGCCATAAACAAACTATACAATAGAAGGAGGAAGCTACTAAATGATAGAGCAAAATCCCAAAAAGGGAAGGCATCACTGATCAGTATTAGCAAAAAACTACGGGCACACATAAAATTGTCTAAGGCCAGCTTCGAGAGAAATATTGCACAGGACACTAAGGATAATCACAAGGCTTTCTTTAGTTATGTTAGGAACCTGGGTGGTAATTCCCAGATATGCTCAGAATTAGTCCAAAATGACAAAAATACACCGAACCCACAGACATTGCCAACATCCTAGCTGACAGGTTCAGCGCAAACTCCCCACCACCACCAAAAGGGCAAATATCTATCCCAGCAGAGTGCTGCCCCCCTGACATCTCAGATGCTCAGGTAAGAGCCGCCCTCTCCAAAGCAAAAAACACAGCATCAATGGGACCAGACGGTGTCCCGGGCTGCGTCCTACATGAACTCCAAGAAGAGCTAAACCCAAACATAAAACTACTGTTCAATCTCAGCCTTACTACAGGATATGTGCCCAAAGAGTGGCGTACAGCAACAGTGGTCCCTCTCCATAAAGGTGGTGCCTCAACGGATCCTGGAAACTATTGCCCCATAAGCCTGACTAGCTTGGTCTGCAAAGCTATGGAAAGGATCATCATGGACCTCACAAATAAAGATATTGGGGACCTACAAACACTGGATCCTACAGAGTTCGGCTTTGTTAAGGGCAGATCCTGCCTTTTAAACCTGGTTGATTTCTTTGAAACAGTCACCAAGGCCATTGACGAGGGGAAGGTGGTCCACACAGCCTACCTGGACCTCGCAAAAGCCTTCGATACAATACCCCACTCGGGCATTATAGATAAGTTCAACAGCTTAAATATAAACCCCTATGTCACTAGATGGATTGCAAATTGGCTCAAGGACAGAACCCACATGGCTAGAATTGCTGGAGTGATGTCAGATTCCAAACCAGTTACAAGTGGTGTCCCACAAGGCTCAGTCCTGGGACCTCTCTTGTTCGGTATATATTTCTCGGAGGTACAGGCCAACATGGAAGGACTGTGGCTGACCAAGTTTGCAGATGACTGCAAACTGGGCGCCATAATCGACTCTCCAGCCGACACAAGCATCCTCCAAAAGGGCCTCACAGAAACAGACAACTGGTGCCAGAGCCATGGCCTCAAGCTAAATGCCAAAAAGTGTATAGTCATCCCCTTTGGCAAAAACAAAGTGCCCACAAATTACCACATAGGTGGTAATCCATTAAGTACAGAAGAAGTAATTAGGGACCTGGGGACCCAAGTTGATAGCAATTTGTCATTTGACAACCACATGGCCAAAGTGGTTAGAAAAACATTTTATATAGCCCACCTAATCATGAAGGGATTCACATCTAGATCAGGGGAGGTCATTGTGCCTCTTTACTCATCCCTCATCAGGCCCATAATTGAGTACAATGCCCCTTTTGGGATGTACCTTACCAGACACCTGCAGCAACTGGAAAGACCCCAAAAGTACCTCACCAAGAGGATCAAAGGGCTCAAACAGATGCCATATGCTGCCCGGTTAAAGAAACTCCAGCTCTACTCAGTGGCATACCGCCTGTTCAGAGGCGATCTGTGCCTAACGTATAAAGCCATGTCCAACCCGGAATTAATGGACATGCAGCACCTCAGAAAATCCAAATCCCATCGAGCTACGCACTCGAGAGACTTGAACCTCAGCACTGAAATAAATAGGACATGCTGGAGGGACAGATTCATAACCCAGAGGCTCCCTTCACTCTGGAATAAAATCCCAGTCCAGGTTAGGCAGAGTCCCTCATTGACTCTCTTCAAGAGGAATCTTGATGAGTGGATGGGAGATCGTAGGTTTACCCCGGGTATCACTTCTGTGTCACTGTTAGACAGAGGCACAGTATACGAACTTCGAAAAAGGGCATAGCAAAATAAATTTAAAATGGGTGGCGAAAGCCAAACACATTCTGGCTAGGCTTATAAATGCCCTAGGGCAGATAGCCTAGTATGAACCTATGAACCTATGTTGTACTTGTATCACATCTAATTGCTTTCATAAAACAAGATCCTGTGGTGTGTCTTTCCTCTTATTTGTGTTGGATCTAATATATCTGCCTTTTATTTTAAAAAAGCAACAGCATATCTCTGCAGAATCTACATTTTGGCTGTACTGCATTTTTGTAATTTTATTTCCAACTACTGAGATCAAGCAAAGTTCTTAGTGTTATAAGACAAACAATAGAGATCAGGCAAAGTTCTTAGTGTTATAAGACATACAATGGATGCAATCGTATGTAGCTGCTTGTAATTTAAAATATAACATACATTATCCATACGTTTTCTTTTAGCAAAGGACAACTGTAAAATAAAATAACCCAGAAGGTCATTGTGGGGAAGAATGCAACTCCCCAGAATGCAAATACAGCCCATCCTTGGGGCACACAACTAAATCTGGTCAGAAACCTTCAGCCCATATCTTCTTTTACCTTACTTGTATAATCCACCTTGGTCACTAAAGTCTTGGCCCCTTTATATTACATTACCATTTGCCTGGTGGCAGAAAGAGGCAGTAGTATGTCCTTTTTATTTATAAACAGTCGGTCCTTTTAAGTGTCTTAACTTCCTACCTCCCCTCCATCACTACTATCCCTCTTATAATTTCCAGCCATCCCACAACTTTTTGAATGCCTCTGTGGATTCCTTTTCCATCTATTGCAGGTGTCAGCAACCTTGTCTGTGAAAAAGGTATTTTTGGAGATCCAGGGAGCAGTTAGTCCCCATGATCTGCTGTTTGTGTCCCCTCATTCTTCTCCTTGAACTGGATGACCACTTCACAACTGTCTGGCATGTGTTCATATGTTCGTATCTACTCACTATGCTATTGATTTGTGAGACTCTGAAGAAGCCTAACCCTATATTCTCATAGTAGCTTTTTGACCTTTACATTTTGTGTACGAGTAACCCAAAGATGGGCAGAACAAGTATATGTTGGGATATTTACTTGTTGCTCCGATCCACAAGGGACATGGGTAGGAAAGTAGGAGTGAATTTGCAGTTTCCTATTCATCTGTCTAAATTAGATTTGAGTAGAGTAAGACAAGTATGTTGTACGTGGACTGGAAGGAGATCCAATAGAAGAGGTATTCTCTGTGATACATACATGTCCTATTTATGTTGCAAAATAAATTGTGATCTTTTGAGTGGATGTCCATGCTACCATTGGACTTGTGACTGTGTAATAGGTTAGAAAGGCTAGGGTCTGTTATGTCTAAAGATTACAGAAACAGATGTCACCTCTTAGCAAAAGACATGGCTTTGAGACAGTCTTCACAGTTTTTATGATTTAGACCTTTAATTTTTTTTTTTTTTTTAGCAGGAAAGCATTTTGGTCTTTCCAGCTCTGACAAGTGTTTGGACAGGTACATATCAAAAGGGGCATTATATACCCAATCATCATTCGGATAAGATCTGAGTACAGTGGAATGAGTACATCCTTTCACCTGAATGACATACCTTTACTTATTTTATTTATTGACATTTGTTGACCAGGAAAGTCCACTGGGCCAGAAACCCATTTTCAGTGGAGGCCTGGAGAGAAAAGCTCCAGTTACAGAAATTATATTTTTACAATAAAAAATGGAGTAAACTAATTTTGTACATTTCTAAGAGATTAGTGGCACACACTGTAAAAGCTTTATACAGTTAGGTGCTAAAAGTACACAAAGAATTCTAAATGGTGTACTTTGCATGTTGGAAAAGACAGATTAGTACATTCATGGTAAGCACGTCATTAGACATTCATAGGGAGTTTAGAAATAGCCTATTAGTGTTTGTAGAGGCAAGATAGTATTTGAGAGACAAGATCTTTAGATATACGCTGTGCACTGAAAAAGGACTTCCTTACAATAGTGGATTCCTGGTTGTCAAGGAAAAGTTCATCTTTGACACTGCTTCCCATATACCTGACTACAGGATCAATTTTCAGGGGGATGGTGTCGATGTGATAGTTACAAGAGAAGTCATACCTGATGAATGATACAGCTGTACATTTCTTAGCATTTCTTGACATGGTCTTATGTACCAGTACCATGCCTCTTTTCACTTCTGCTTTAGGTGAGAAGAGCTGTAGCTCTTCTAGCCTCATGTTAGATTCCTTCCCCTCCATGCTATGGACTTTTGTGATAGCTTTCCCCTGCATTTCTTTATGCAGCTTGATATCTGTTTCTTTACATAGCTTCTAGAACTTCATGTAGTACTAAAAGTATATGCTGACATGGGCGCTGTAGAGTGGAAACATTACCTCTTTGCTTCTGGAATCTCTCTCTATGAGGATAGAGCCCAAATTTTGTTTACTGCTCCCACTGTCCTCTCGCTGAGTTGTTGGTGGTCCTTTCAAGGTATGATAGGTATCCTCAGATCATTTTCATTCTCTTTTGCCATGTGTTCAACTCCTTCCGTCAGCTGATAACTAAAACCCAGAGCTGATTAAGGGCTTTGAGGGCCTGTAGCTTAAACTTATGATGGGACTCAGTTTACGCATGTGTGTGTAAATATATATATATATATATATATATATATATATATATATATATATATATATATATAAAAACACAGTAAACTCTCAGTTAAGCAGAACTCAAACAACCAGAAAAAAATCGAAGAAATACAGTACAGTATGAAAAGATCAGTTTTTCACGTGTTGCACTTTGTTTTCCACCCGCAGAAAAGTACAGTTTTGTACCTACCATAAATGTAGATGTTCGAAGATCCACATTGCTGCAGTCCTTACACTAGGGTAGTCC
Organism: Protopterus annectens; assembly: GCF_019279795.1. Classification (NCBI taxonomy): domain Eukaryota; kingdom Metazoa; phylum Chordata; order Ceratodontiformes; family Protopteridae; genus Protopterus; species Protopterus annectens. Next base: position 1,653,933,607 of record NC_056731.1, on the reverse strand, counting down.
GCTGTCCTCGGTCGGCCCGAATATCAAAGTATAAGGCTGACGTCGGTCAAGGCGCATTTGACTGACATCAGGACGTCAGGGTACAAATGCGCATGACCGACGTCATATCCTCAGTCTTTTCTTGCCCCAGATGTCAGAAGACCCTAAAAATAAAGGTCAAAACCAAAAGACAGCAAACCACCAACCAACCACCCTTTCACTAACTATATGTACAATATATACAATATACACAATATGTACAACCCAACCCACACAACCAC